>NC_043009.1:45170087-45232587 GCF_006345805.1 Octopus sinensis
ATATATTATATATATATATATATATCTCGACAATAGAAATACACCTCAAAACTGTTTTACATATATGTGTTTGTATGTATATTTGGTGAAAAAGAGAGAGAGAGAAAGAAAGAGAGAGAAGAGAGAGAGAGAGAGAGAGAGAGAGAGAGAGAGAGAGAGAAAGAGAAAGAAAGAGATATTTAAACAGAATATTAAACAAGACCACAGACTTAAATATATATTAAATAAGCAAATAAATCACTGCAACAGATAAATAAATATATAAAATTTTGCTGAAAATAAAACATATAAAAATTTATCACGATAAAAAAAAATAAAAAAGTTAAATAAAAAGCATCAGCAGCAAAATGAGAAAATAGAAAAGAAAATTAGGTTTGAAAGAAATCTGTCCTCTTTGTAAAATAACGCAAAATTAGAAGAATAATTCTCTATCCGCCATTGGCATTTGAACAACTCACAGTAATGACCTGACCACAGCACTATTTAATGAGAAAGAAAGATAGATAGATAGATAGATAGATAGATAGATAGATAGATAGATAGGGAGAGAGAGAAGGGGGGAAGAAGAGAAAGAAAGAGAGAGAAGAGAGAGAGAGAGAGAGAGAGAAAGAGAAAGAAAGAGATATTTAAACAGAATATTAAACAAGACCACAGACTTAAATATATATTAAATAAGCAAATAAATCACTGCAACAGATAAATAAATATAAAATATTGCTGAAAATAAAACATATAAAAATTTATCACGAAAAAAAAAAATAAAAAAGTTAAATAAAAAGCATCAGCAGCAAAATGAGAAAATAGAAAAGAAAATTAGGTTTGAAAGAAATCTGTCCTCTTTGTAAAATAACGCAAAATTAGAAGAATAATTCTCTATCCGCCATTGGCATTTGAACAACTCACAGTAATGACCTGACCACAGCACTATTTAATGAGAAAGAAAGATAGATAGATAGATAGATAGATAGATAGATAGATAGATAGATAGGGAGAGAGAGAAGGGGGGAAGAAAGAGAGAAAGAGAGAGAGAAAAGAAGCTGGAGATAACGAGATAAATTTATAGATAGAGAGATAAATTGGTAGAAAAATTGATATACAGATAGATGGTTTGATAGATATGTAGATCAATAGGTAGATGGACAGATGGATAGATCGATGATTAGATGCATGGATAGACATGGATGTATATATATATATATATATATATATAATATATATATTATATATATATATATATAAATATATATATACACACATACACATGTATGTATGCATGCATTGATAAATGGATAGACAGATAGAGTAATAATGTAGATGAGTGGTTCTCAACCGAGGACTCCAGAGCCGCACGCGGCCCTCTAGCATTCTACCTGCGGCTTCAGATCTTTTTTAAAAAATATTTGAAAAAATATAGTTAAAGCAATATTTAGAAAGTCCTCATGTATATTACGAAATATTTGTACCAAAATTAAAATATTTTGAAAAATAACAAGCACGGGTGAGTCTTCGACTGAAATCGCGCTATCTTCGTTCATTCACTGATTCAAGTTTTCGATGACTTTGAGATATACTCGTGCGCACACACTGGCAAGAAACGACTAATCAGACAGGTTCATCACAGAACAGTAAATGAGCGTTATTGATCTGCACATGTCATGACCTTCGACTATCGGAGTTGATAGAGCAAGAAACCACTGAGTCAGCTATTATTCATTCTTTCATCGGCGCAATTGATTATCATCCACTATCATGGCGGAACTACCTTCGAAGAAAGCTCGTACACTTATGCAACAAAATCATGTATTTTAAGCCGATTGGGAAGTAAAATATTTTGTGATTGACAAAACGGCAAGACACACTACCATTTCTGTCCTGTGGTGATAAAGAGTTTAATATAGTTTAATGTTGAGAGATACTACAAAACTCATTCTGCAGAATATGATTGCTACCAAGGAGAATCAAGGAAACACAAGGCAAACGCATTTCTTCAAACATGTAAGTGATCCTAAAGACATAGCAATGGCATCATACAGAATTAGACACCTTCCGGCTTGCCACATGAAGCTATATTCAGATGGTGAAATAGTGAAACAGGATATCATCGCATTCATTGAAGGATGTAGTTCTTCTTGCATAAAAGCTGAGAAAATACGGCTCATCAATGACACAGTAACTAAAAAATTTGAATGCATATCTAATGACCTAAATGACCAGCTTCTCAGTAAATCGTGGGATTTGGTTTGCTATTTTATTGCTCTTGACGATACAAAAGACATTACCGATACAGAGCAACTGGTTGTATTCTTTAGGGAAGTTAGTCCAGACTTTCAGATTTACGAAGAATTTTTCATGCTGCGTTCTTATTCATGTCCTACCCACTAAACAAAAATTGAATATATATGCTTCGTAGATTTCGTGCAAACTCGCATCAAGCACATTTGGATCCGTCAAAGCTGTTTTCGGTTGCCCCAGATGGAGGTCCTTCTATGCTTGCATGAAAACAAGGTCTTCAAGGACTAGTTGCCAGATGGCAGACACAGGACAAACTCCTGAGATATGGCATCACTGCATTATACACTAGGAAACCATGGTTGCGAAGTCGCTGAAAATGGCCAATGTGACAGAGGCTATAATATCAATCGTAAATTGGATTAGTACAAAAGTCCTGAGCCATCGTAATTTCAAGCAGTTTCTGGCGAATATTTATATTGACTATGGAAATGGGTTCATTTACACTACTGCTCGATGACTAAGCCGTGCTGCATGCCTCAATAAATTGCAAGAACTTCTTCCGGAAATGAAAGCTTTTGCTGAAGGGAAAGTAATCTTACCTCAACTGAGGAACATTTACTTATTTGGCTTTAATGGTTGCTAACAACGATTGCCTTTAGACTTTGAACCGCTCATTACAAGGCAAGGACAAGCTCCATCGTCAATTGTACAGCACAACACTGACTGTTTTCACTGCAAAGTTTCATCTTTGGAAGACGCCAACTGCTCGTGATACTACGATCCGTTTTCCCTAACTTTCTGAGCATAAAGTCAAAAGAATAAGTACAACAGGATCATTAGTAACTTGATAGAAGAATTTGAATGCCGTTTTGGCGACATCGAGGGTTTCTTGCTCTTGATGAAAACGTTTTCATCATCCAAGGAGATTTCAGATGGAGCTCCTGGACTTGCATTTAGATATGGAGCTAACATCCGCATTCAAGACTAGTCAGCTATTTGAGTTTGAAGTCAAATCTCAGGGAGGAAACCTAATTTGATTGCTAATATACAGAAAAATGCATCTGTATTTGTTTTAACACGTGTGTGTAGCACTTTCAGCAAACTGGTGCGTATGAAAACAAAATATTGCACCCAATTGACAGACCATCATATCGACCAGCTTTTGCGTACTGCATCTTCCAACATGAACTCTCCTTTTGACAAGCTCGTTGAAAGTCGAAAGCAAAATCGTTTCAAGTTAAATTCCATTGGATCCATAATTTTTTGTTAAGGTCTTCCATCTATAAATATTAAACATTTTTCTTTAATAGACTTCTCTTTTAATTTCTTTTTGGTGTGCTCCTGTGCCTGCTCCTGTGCCTGCTCCTGCTCCTGCTCCCCCTCCTTCTCCTCGTCGTCATCATCATGATCATCATACAGCGTTAGCAATGGAATCTTTTCATATTTGATATTTTCTTTTCCCTACGCATACATACATACATACATACTTAAAGACTGACAAGTTCACTCGCTTACACGGTAGAAACATTTATACGCATGCCTATGTATAACATGTATCGCATATATGTATGCATATATATGTATGTATATGTATATATATATATATGTGTGTGTATGTGTGTGTGTATACATACATACCCTTATATACATATATGCATACTGTTACATATATATATATATTTATAGTATATATATATTTATAGTATATATATAAATACATATATACATGCATACGTACGCACACACACACACAGAGACACACACACACACATAAGATCAAATTCTCTCAACCGATCAATAAGCCGACGGAGTAAACCTATCAACAACGAACCTTAATATTTACTGGAAACAGCTGTAAGTTAAATTTTCTACAATCAAGAAAAATATGTAATTACCATCATTTATGCTTTGTCTTGTGTGCGTGTGTGTGTGTGTGTGTGTATGTATGAGGTTGCGTGGCCTAGTGGTTAGGGTGTTGCGTATGCTGGCATCTGTTGGCGCGCAACAAAACAACTCCAAGAAATTTTCTTTTTGACACCACTTCATATTTCCGCGTATATATATACTTTTGTAATTATTTATGTATGTGTGTATATATATGGCCCAGTGGTTAGGGCAGCGGACTCGCGGTCGTGGGATCGCGGTTTCGATTCCCAGACCAGGCGTTGTGAGTGTTTATTGAGCGAAAACACCTAAAGCTTCACGAAGCTCCGGCAGGGGTGGTGGCGTTCCCTGCTGTACTCTTTCGCCACAACCTTCTCTCACTCTTTCTTCTGTTGGCCTGCTCGCTTAGCCAACGGGGTGGCGTCATTTGAAGGCTAAAACAATGCGAAGCACATTGTGACCAGTGATGTGTAGCAACATCTGATAGCCTGGTCGGTCACGTGATCACGTGATATATATATATATATATATGATATAAATTAAAGATAAAACCACTATTATGCAATTCAAACAATGACAGACATAAATCAAAACATAAATAACAAATAAAAAGTATTTTTATAAAACGTATAACTAGATCACAAAAAGTATAAAAATTAATAATAGTGGTTTTATCTCTAATTTATATTTTATATATTGATAGTGTGAAATTTGATTTAATACTAAATTGAATTTTTCCCTGTAAGTTTGGAGTTATATTCTCTAATATTATATATAGATAGATAGATAAAGAGATAAATATATATCGGTATATAAATTTTAAATACGGCTAACGGCATACTGACAAGTAATAATGATACTTAACGGTACGGAGTACTCCTTATATTTATGCATATAGATATACAAACATATACCAATACTCTGATATGTACACACACATATACACACATATATATATGCTGACAGAATCAGTGACATCAGAAGCGTTCAGCTTCTTCGAATGTATATTCGATTTATAGTTTTACGGTTTTTTTTCTTGATTTATCTATTCTGTGTTTTTTTTTTGTTTTTGTTAGCTGTTATTGTATGGCAATTTTTCATTCCTCTCATCCTTACAGACACCTTCATCTCTTTCTTCGATATCCCCACCTCTTCATTTCTATTCCATTTTCCTTACCTCTTAGCCCACCCCGTTTCCAACTTCTCCATTTTAATAATTTTTAGCTCTGCGTTGTTCTCCTTTTGTGATGCGAAGAGCTTGTTTTCTTCTTCTTCTTCTTCTTCTTCTTCTTCTTCTTCTTCTTCTTCTTCTTCTTCTTCTTCTTCTTCTTCTTCTTCTTCTTCTTCTTCTTTTCTTCTTCTTCTTCTTCTTCTTCTTCTTCTTCTTCGATCGTCAACCCTATATATACATCTGCCATATGCTGCTGCACTGCAGCTGCTGCTGCTGCTGACAATAACTATAATAGTAATGATAATGATAATAATAATAATAATAATAATAATAATAATAATAATAATAATAATAATAATGATATTAATAATAAGATAATAATGCTTACGGCTAGTAATATGATTAGATAAATTACTGTCGAAACATTTCGAAGTGAAGTCTCGGTTCTAAGTTATTCGTCTTGTAATATGGATATTTATGCTTGTACGTGTGTGCATGTGCATGTGCTTGTGTGTGTGTGTGTGTGGTGTGTGTGTGTGTGTGTGTGTGTGTTGTGTGTGTGAGTGTGGGTGTTTTTCTGTGTGAATATGTGTGTTGTGATTCAAAAATGGAAATTTACTTTCACCTTGCTTCGTTCGCTCCTGGTTCTTTTTGTCGTTTTGTTCCTTTCCTTCTCATAAACCAATGTAAATCATAACCAGCCGTCATTCGCATACGAGTGAGTATGGGTTGATAAGGTGTACTATACTTTTGCCAATTATTTTAGGTGCTTACGTAATCGCGAGCAATCATAGACACACTCTCGGCTCCCACCACATGTGATCCGTAGATACTCCCATTGAATCCAACCAGATGGTGAGTTTAGATGTGATAAGTCTGTTCCCCAAAGTCCCAACTTGTGAAGTACTATCGGTGATTCAAGAAAAATTAGTGACAGGCACCCATCTAAAAGAACGCACTAGTATACCAATACGAAATATGATGGAAATGTTGTAGAAACTACCTACTTCAGTATTGACAGTAATATATATCAACAAGGAGAGGTTTTGGCTATGGGTTCGCCATTATCACCGATAATAGTCAATATATACATGGAATACTTTGAGAGTTTAGCTTTAGGATCAACACCACCAAAACCAACACTCTAGCTGCGATATGTTAAGGGCACCTTTATACTCTGGCCCCACTAGGAAGATGTCCAATTGCTGTTAATTCATGTGAACTCAATAAAGCCAGCCATACAGTTCGCAATGGAAAAGGAAAAAGACTATCAGCTAGCATTCCTGGACGTATTAATAACACGCACCAAGTATGGATTCAGGACATCCATATACCTTCACTGGACGATACCTCAATTTCAATTCCCACCATCCACACAGTGTAAAGAGAGGGATTGCTCAGTGCCTAAAACATCGAGCAAAGAATATAAGTAGCGATCGTGATACCCACCACAAAGAAATGAGCAAGCTCGATAACAAACTATTAAGCAACAAGTACCCCCAAAACAAGCGAATGAGAGGCTGATAAATATAGGAATAAAAATGTCAATCTTCAAAATGGCAGACCGCCTACACCTTTTAAAATTTCTAATAGATCTAAGATAAGAGATAAAAGTGACACAAGCTACCAAGGTTAAGAACAATAAATATGAAGGATCCGAAAAATAGGAGGGTATTCCATCTACGGCTGTTTCAGGGATCATCATCATCATTGTTCGACCGTGGTCGAGACAATGGAATTTACTATGTTACGCCAGACTTCACGGTCCATCATAGCATTACGGAGGTCCTGTTGCTGGATGCCTGTATCCCTGGAGATTACATCAGGGTAGGAGAGTGTGCGCCCTCTGGTATTGCGAGTAGATGGCTTCCAGAGGAGAAGAGTAGAAATCACTTCTTTTTCAGCTCTACAACAATGTCCAGCAAACTGGACTCTCCTACCTTTCACAAGAGATGACACAGGTGGTAATTTCCCATATATTTGCATTTTGGTTGGATGGCGCTTCCACGAGAGATTTTGAGTTCTCATAAGGAGGCGAGTGTAGGTTCCATCCAACCGCCTCTCAAGTTTCTTTGATAACGTCCAGGTTTCTGAGCCATATAGTAGAATTGGTTCGACTGTGGCTTTGAATATTTCAAGTTTGAAGTCTCTACTTACATTTGATGACCAGGGATACATTACCGGTCAGGGTTTAAAAAATTAAAACTTCCATATATGCGTTCGGGAATTTGATCGACTGCCTAAGATTTACGTTTTCATTTTCCTCTACTTTGTATATTATATATATATATATATATATATAAGACGGGCATTTTTCAGTTTCTGTCTCTACCAAATTCACTCACAAGGATTTGGTCGGCCCGAGTCTCGAGTAGAAGGAACCCAATGTGCCACGCAGTGGGAGTGAATCCAGAACCGCGTTATTGGAAAGCAAGCTTCTTACCACCCAACCATGCCTGCACCTGTACTCAGCTGGTGTAATGACAACTAATGATAAAATAACTACTAATTTTCAAAAGAAAATTTTTAATGTCCCGTAACATAAAGAGGTTGGTAGAACAAATGCTATTCTAAAAAAAAACAAAAGGAAACAAGTACTTGGGGCGATATGTTCGACTAAACTCACCAAGGCGGTGCCCAACCATGGTCACAGTTTAAGTAAAAGATGATAGGTTATCTTAAAATAAAATTACATAAAACAAATTTCTTATTTGTATAACTCCTCCCATATTTACTCTGCCATTTACTCGCTCTCTTCCTTCTGCCTCTGCCCCATACAGCCTGATATGAGCACTCATCATGCGATTTTTATGTTAAGTCTTTATGTCTCTTTCATGTGACACGTGACTGGAGAA
This sequence comes from Octopus sinensis, assembly GCF_006345805.1. Taxonomy (NCBI): domain Eukaryota; kingdom Metazoa; phylum Mollusca; class Cephalopoda; order Octopoda; family Octopodidae; genus Octopus; species Octopus sinensis. The sequence goes on from NC_043009.1 coordinate 45,178,230, forward strand.
ATCAGCCAGCCAACCAACCAGCAAACCAACCAATCAACCAACCAACCAACCAACCAACCAAACAACCGACCAACCGACCAACCAACTGACCAACGAACGAACGAACCAATCAACCAACCAACCAGCCTACTGTCCGACCTACCGATATTTATATCAGCTATTATTATTATAATATATAAAAGTCAGTAAGGCGGCGAGCTGGCAGAAACGTTAGCACGCCGGGCAAATGCTTTGTAGTATTTCGTCCGCAGCTGTGTTCTGAGTTCAAATTGTGCCTTGGTTAGAAAAGAATATATAGAAGTCAGTGAACAGGCATAATCATTAGCATGGCGGTTAAAATACTTAGGAACATTTCCCCCACCCTTACGTTCTAAGTTCATATTCCACCGAGGTCGACTTTGCCTCCCATTCTTCGGATTCGATAAATTAAGTGCCAGTGAAACACTGGGGTTGATGAAATCGACTAGTCCCCTCCTACAAAAATTCAGGCCCTGTGTCTTCGATGGAAAGGATTATTATTATCAATGATATCAATACGCTAACTTTTTGTTTTTGTATGTACCTGTTGCGTGCGTCACATTTACTTCAATGAAGTGTCAAAGCGAGTGAGAGAAGGACATAGAGGAAGTAAGAGAGAGAGAGAAAGGGAGAGTGAGAGAAAAATGAGAGAGTGGGAGAGAAAGGGAGATTGAGAGAGAAAGTGAGAGAGTAAGAGAGAAAAGGTAGGGAATGGAAGAGACAGTGAGTGGTGACGGCGTTCGTTTTGTGTTTTTAAATGTTTCAAAGCGGAAGTAATAGAGAAAGAGACAGTGAGTGGTGACAGCGTTCGCTTTGTGTTTTTGAATGTTTCAGAGAGGATGTTTAGAGGGAAAGAAAGAGAGTGAGAGAAGAGAAACTGAGAAAGAGAGAGAGAGTGAAAGAGACAATGAGTAGTAACGGTGTTCGTTTTGTGTTTTTAAATGTTTATCACATCGCAAGAGAAGTAGGTACATAGATACGTATACACATTGTTAAATAAAAGCGGGAGAGACTAGGGACACAAAGGAAATGAAAGAGAAAGAGTGAAACAGAGAGAGACAGTAGATACATAATTCCAAAGAAAAGATCATATATATACATACACACAGCAAATATCGGATGTCAATTTCCCTTTTCACTACCACACGAGGATAAAATTAACTCACAAATGACTGAGTATTCCACAGACCTGCATAAAAGCCTCCCACAGAAAACGAGAAGGCGGCCACTTTGAATTACAGCTACAACTCAACACACACACACACGCACACATATATGAATGTATTTGTGTGTGTGTATAGTTTAGGTTAGTTAAAACATGTTTGCAATAAGTGTCGCGTGGTGGAAATAAATGCAATTACCAAACTGTCATTTATAAACCCACTTATTTCGTTCTTTTGCATTTCAATTTGTACATTAAAGTCCTTTGAATGTGTACGATGTATTTTAAGCTTAAATGCCTGACCCTAATTCCGTTTACGTTTGTGTAACAAACATTTTGGTTGGATTATATAGTCATTGGTGTTACATTACTTTCTATATTCTGTAATTGTCACGATATACTTTTCTAGGCTTGATTTTTTTGTGGAGAAAGAGGGGGGATTGACTAGATCGACCCCAGTACACAACTGATACTAAACTTATGGACTCCTAAAGGACGAAAGGCAAAGTCGATCTCGGCAGAATTTGAACTCAGAACGTAAAGACAGACGGTCATAATATACAGACATTTCTCATAGCACCAGTACACTGTTTACAGATGCTTACATCTTTTATGTTTTCCGTGAATTCTTCACGGGTCCAGCTAGTATATATTAAAGTCGGTGAGCTGGCAGAATCATTAGCAAGCTGGGTAAAATGCTTATCAGCATTTCGTTCACCCTTACGTTCTGAGTTCAAATCTCACCGTGGACGACTTTGCCTTTCATCCTTTCGGGGTTGATAAAATAAGTATCAATTGAACTGATATAATCGGCTTGTCCTCTCCCTCGAACTTGTTGACCTTGTGCCAAAATTTGAAACCATTATTATGATCATTATTATATTGAGATCTAAGTGTCTTTGAGAAATAAATACTACACCACCCCACCTCATTTTCCAGCAAATAACAAAGAAACCAATCAACAAGCAAAACAGTGAATTTAACCTATTTTAGTATCTTGGAGTAACCATAAATAATTTTTTGGTAGTGCAATAATACATTGATATAAATGTACCAGAAAGTAACTTTACTATGTCATTCTCTAGTGTTTCCAAACTTTAGACTATACAGAAAATCATCTCGACCGAGAGAAAAGAAAAAAAAATGTGAATAATAAATATGAAAATAGAAATCAACTTAAGAGAAAGAGATGGCTAAAGACAGAGAGAAAGATAGAAAAGGAAAGCTGGAGAGAGGCTGGAGAAGGAAAGGATGAAGCGGGGAAGGGGAGAGAACCGCCATCAATATTTTGTTTTTGCTTTCGTTGTTTTTCTCCCGTTTTTTCCCTTTTTCTTTATACATTAACTCGTTTGATTTTCCACATTAACTTGGAATCTTTAATTCTTTTTCCATTGTATTTAGTTGTTTAGTTGTTTTTATGTATTTTGTTTATTCTATCAGATTATATCTTGATGTTGATGGATAAGTGATTCTTGAAATCACAAATGTATTAATGTATTCATGACTGTAGAATTGTTATAGTGAGTTAGAGGGAGATAGAGAGAGAGGTATAGAGAGCGCGCGCGCGCGACAGAGAGAGAGAGAGAGAAAGAGTGAGAGAGAAGAAAGTGAAAGAGGGAGAGAAAGAAAGACAGAAAATACAGAGAGAGAAAGAGAAGGGAAGACAGAGAAGGAATGATAGGGAGAAATAGAATAGAAGACAAAGTGAGAAAGAGGGAGAGAACGTTGAACGGGAGATTTAAAGTGAAATATATATGTATATATATATATATATATATATATATAGATGAGAGTGAGAGAGTGGAAGAAAAGGCTGTTGGGTGTGGTAGAATCCTTATATTAGTAGCTATAGTCATCGATAAGAGAGTGACAGTGAGAGACACAATAGGAGTTATAGAGTGTGAAAGAAGGAGAGAGAGAATCAAAAAGAAAGAGTGAGAGTTAGAGGAGGGAAGGGAAGACAGAGAAAGAAGGTCAGTGAAAATCGAATGAGAGATATAGAGTGAGGAAGAGAGGTAGAGAATGAGAGATGTAGAGCGGGAGATGCAGAATGAGAGAGAGAGCTAGGGAGAGGGAGAGAGAGAAACAGTAAGAGTGAAAGATAAAGAGTGAGAAGGAGAGAGAGACAGAAGGAAAAGAGAAAGTGGTTGATAGAAAAAGAAAGTTAAAAATGAGAATGTGGGGGTGATAGAATGGGAATAAGAAAGAGAGAGAACTAGTGAAAGATATAGTGGAAAATGCAGAATGAGAGAGAAAGAGAGAGAGATAAGGGGGAGAAATAAGGAGAGAGAGAGAGAGAGAAAGAGGGAGAAATAGAGAGATAGAGATAAAGAGAGAGAGAGAGAGAGAGATTATTCTAACAACATCGGATCCAAATGTATAGAGACACTAGCATCCATGTCACAAAACCTCATATCACATATCGGTTACAAGGTCACAATGTTAGGTATTAAATTGTTAAATCTATATATAAACTTTAAAACACTTTTCTAGTTAGAATCCCTGCCCTTCTTGCCAATGCTAGAGCTTATTTTTTCCTTATATGATGTGGAATCAGCTTTTATTATTGGTTTCCAAATATAAAGCTGTATAGAAGTATACAACGTGTCAACCAAGCAGAATCATTACCATATCTGACAAAGTGCTTAGCTACATTTCTTCTAGGTCTTTACATTCTGAGTTCAAAGCACTTCGGGATCAACTTTACATTTCATCCTTTCGTGGCCGATGAAATAACATACCAGGCAGATAATGGGGTCGATGTAATAGACTTTCCCCCTCCCCTTAAAAACAGTCTTGAACCCTGCAACGGGCCTGCTTCATGTTCAAGGGAAATGCGATCTCGATCGCTTATAAGCCAAGCAAAAGTGGTAACTACTCTAATTAGCGAGAGGGGTCGTAAAAAAACTATATATACCATAGAGCAAGAGAAAATTGTTTCAGAATCTTAGCACAAGCCCAGAAATTTCAGGGGTTTATCGATTACATCGCCCCAGTACGCAAGTAGCATTCATTTTATTGGCCTCGAAAGGATGAAAGGCAAAATCAGCCCCGGCGGAATTTGAACTAAAAACGTAAAGACGGAGGGAATGCCGCTAAGCCTTTAATCCGGCGTGCTAACGATTCTGTCAGCCCGCCGCCTTGGGCAAGAGAAATATTATTGGTACATCTAATGAGTGTATAGTGTACTACAGAATAAAGCATGAACAATACAACGTAATTCTTTCCATATCGAAAAATGCAGAACCTTTGGAAATATTTCAATGAAATCAATATAGAAACTGCACCAGATGTTTCATAACTAAATCAGCATTTAACGTTACATTCAGTTTAGAATAATGCCTGACTTATGGGACATTTGATCTGGTAAATAAACTACAATCCCCATTTCCACCATCATAGCAATGGACAGTCAGGTTATGTTATATAAGAATAATATAAAGGTCAACGTATTGAAAACTGTTATTTTACGTAACAAGTGAACTAGTGAGTGGTCAATTGGAATTCTTATCACAACAACGCAAGTGTTCACAAATAAATTCTATAAAAATGTCGTTAATTAAAGGGTAAGAGAACTTTGTTGGCGAATCTGCTTCGATTTTTCGATATATTTGCTATATTTATGTTGATGTAATTAACCCTCTAAAACACATGAACTTCACAGATCTTGTTTTGTTAACTCTCAAATCAAATAGAATAAATCACCATTTCTTGTGTATCAGCGATAAAGGAAGTGAAGCAATACATTTCATTTATCTAAATTTTTTATAGAAAATAAATAATATTTGGCATATTTAAAAAAGAAAAAAAATATCAGCTAATAAAGATAAATGTCAATAATTTGTGAATGGACTTGTAATTACTTTTATTGAATCATTCGGAAAAGATTTGGCAGCTTTTTTTCTTTTTTTTACCGATCATTAATAATTTTTGCATGAAAAAATCTCAATGCATATCTGGTATTTATTTTATCGATCAAAAGGGGGTGAAAACCAAGCATAAAACTCGGCAGGATTTGAAGGTACATAAAAGGACGTGTATAAATGTATATTATCCAAGATTTTATCGTATCCAGCGCCCCGTGGGGAGTCATAGTTGCACATAATTGGCTGTTATTATTTAGACCTAAGGGAAGGCGGCGAGCTGGCAGAATTGTAAGTACGCCAAGAAAAATGCTTAGCGGCATTTCGTCCGTCGTTACGTTCTGAGTTCAAATTCTGCCAAGATCTACTTTGCCTTTCATCCTTTCGGAGTCGATAAAATAAGTACCAGTTGAGCACTGGAATCAATGTAATCGACTGGCCCCTTTCCCCAAAATTTCAGGCTGTGTGCCTATATCAGAAAGGATTATTTCGGCTTAGGAAAAGGCAGCGAGATGGCAAAATCATTAGCTCGCAGGACAAAATGCTTAGCAGCATTTCATCCGTCTTTCCGTTCTGAGTTCAAATTCCACCGAAGTCGACTTTGCTTTTAATCCTTCCGGGATCGATGAAATAAGAACCAGTAAGTATTAGAGGTTGATGTAATCGACTAACACTTTGCCCCAATATTGCACGTCTTTTGCCAAAATTTGAAACAATTCTGTATGAAGAGATTTATTGCAAAGGAGGGTCTGTTCGTGACCATCCTGTATTTTTATACACGTGGGAGTGATGCAAGGATGATCAATTGTCATAACACATATTTTATTAGCTGATAGCATTTTCGAAAAGGCCGATTCTGTTTGAACATAATGAAAACCAAAATACAACCAGCAAGTTTTTTAAGTCACAAAAATAAAGTTGCAAAGTTTTGGTGAGGCTTTATTAAAGATGGACCATTCCTCAATTACTGAGGATATAAAAAGATGTGATATTAGTCTTATGGAAGTTGTTGATTTTGCTATGGATAGGAACCAGCAGTATAAGTAGATTAGCCAGATTCTAAGGTTCAGCATCTCTTATGTTATCGACAACTTTTTATGGAAAGGAAAAAGGGGGTCTAAGAGATCGATAAAAAAGTAGCGGAAGAAAGCCCTATTGTCCAATTTACAACGGTTAGGTAGGATTTGAGAGAGTATAGCATATATTTCTAGTAGATAAAGTGCCTTTATAGTGGCTTTCGTGTCTGCTGGTACGATATTCAAGTGGAATATTTTACAGATGGTTATGCTTCAAAGGAAAAAATTTTACAGAGATTAGCAATTTTGTTTTGCACCCATGGTAGGAATCTCATATTTATGGAGCAGATGGTGGATTAGATAAGTGTCACAAGAAATATGAAGTTTGAAATATTAGAAACCTCATTTTTTTAAATAGATGTAACTATAATTTTCATTAAACTAATGAATGATGCATGTTTGTCAATCATTTTGGTTTAGTGATGGATGCTAATTAGTACGAAAAGAACTCGAATTAGTAGCAATTTGTTTCAATTAGGCATAATTTGAATCGATTGGAAAGGACATAAAGAATCCTTAAAGCATAAAAAAGCATAAACATGACGTATTGGATAGTGGTAAATTCATTATATTAGGAAAGAAAATAATTAAATTTCGACGGAAAAAGTTTAAGTTGATGCTATGAATGTATGTTGTTTGAAAGCTCTTCCAAATTGGGCATTAATCTTTATAGCAAGACTTAATTATCCAGGTGAGCATCGGTCAGTTTTGTTTTCAAATGGATCTTGTGATTCATTTATGAAAATAATTGCTCACACAGATAAATGCTGCCAAACAACAATTCCATCACATTTTCGAGTGGATGATTAAGTTAGAAAACTTCATGCTTGGGTGAATATATTTTCTTTATAGAAGTCAAATACTGACACATCTTCAGAATTAATTTCTGATATCAATATATCGTCAAAACCATCTTAATTAATTAATTCCATTTTTTAATTTTCTGATGCATTGTCCACTTTCACCTTAAATTAAATAGGCCTGAACTAATTTGCATGCAAGCAAAAAACAAAAAACAAAAAACAAAACAAAACAAACAAACAAAAAGCAAAAAAAAAAAACAAAACAAAAAAACAAACAAATAAAAAAGGATGAGAAATTTTTCATTATAATTCATTTCTTAATTCATGAACCATAATCCCAAAGTGTCTAAATCCTCTCCTTCACTTTTTGAGAAGTGAAAAAGAATGTCCCGCTGGTGTATCTCGCATTATATGTTTATACGAATTATAATGTAATGTTCACGAGAAATACCAAATTTGCAAGTTAACCAGAAGTATGATTGTGGTGAACTACCCAAATTTCTTCTTTCAATGAATATTGTCACGACTTCTTTCCGTGCAAATATTTTTTGCATCATTGGCCATTGATTAATCCATCGTATATTGCAGAAATAAGGAGGTACCCATATTTTATCTCCGTATCCAACAAACTGCTCAAACTGAGAGTGATTTTATTCATGACATACGTGGGATCATATTTACTGTATTCAGGAACAAAAAACTCTACAAATTTTTTTTTTAGTTTCAAGCATTTGGTATATAATTTCTGTGCGATTTTGAAGCTTTCGATTTGTCCTTGCAAAAATGCCATGATTCTTTTTTCTGGAATGTCATTAGTTGCTGGAATGTCATTAGTTGTGATTTTAATTAATTTCGACACACTAACTTCAGTTTCTCACGTCGTTTTAAACACAGCTACCAGTGTTTCTCAAATGTGTACTCTCAATAAGCTCAACTAAAAAAATAAAGAAGAGCGCAAAAGGAAACAAGGCATATCTTTGCAATCATTTCTTATATAAATTTAAACATTTGCCGACATTTCTTAGTCATGTGATCTTCTTTGCAGATAGGATGATAAATACATATAAATATTTCCTTTTTACGACAAACAATGTCCCTAATCGGCAATAAACATATTTTGACAAGCTTTCAATCTGTAGAAGGTATCATCTTTACCGCAATGTCTTGAGACTCCGTCGCTAGCAGGGACATTTGCTTTATTTTCACTGCTCTCTTGGCCAAAATGCCGTTAGATTTCTGAAACTAGCCCCCATTTACTCGTTTTCATATTTCATTGCGGATCAGTAAATTTATCTAATTCCCAGTACAGAGAGGAGAGTCGTCTTTATTGTTACGACTCTTCGATCGCGGTAGATCGGTTCGGTGAGAAGACCAGTCCATCATTCTTAATGGGTGTTATAGAATTCTTCCTGTCCTAATTCTTGGTTGGAAATCTCAACTCTCCCCTGCCAAAGTTTTGTGTCGCGCAATGGAAGTTTTGAATGTCTCAGATTGGTTTAAGGTACTTTTCATTTGGATTTTTTATTTTCGATAACTGCACTTTTGTGAACTTTAGTACTACACACCTACACATAATTCTTTTTCTTGTGTGTTCTTCTAGACCTGTTTCCGTATGTTTATGGATATTAATTCTCCAAACCTAGTTAATTTTGCTTTTGGCATTTTCACAAATCCTGTGAGGATAGAGAAATTTATTCTTGCATTAAAACCCCGTCAGCAAAATCATAACAACCGGTTTGTTAGCGACGATATTGACATTATTAATGGTATTCATATTAACACTGGATAGTGCGGCGGCAGCGGCGGTGGTGGCTGTACTGATACTATTGGTAATGTTGTTACTATTCATTTTTGTATTTCTCATCTTCAATGTTGTTGTTGCTGTTATTCAGTGTAACAGGGCTATAGTGGTGGTGTCATTGTCATCATTAATTTCATTTTCGTTGCCATTACCGTTGTTGTTGTTGTTTCTCTCGGCGTTGGTGGTAGTGATATTTTGGGTGAAAATGGAGATTGCTGTACCCTTGGGTATTCTGTCAAAAATTTCGACATCATGTTTTGATTTCTTTTTTTTAAATGGGCAAGTTCCAGTACAAATTAGTAACTTTCGTTTCGAAGAGTGAAACCAAAATAACTGACCAGTTCCTTAGGATCCCGGTCAGTTTAGCAACAATAAATAAGTAAAGTTTCAAAACAGACTTTTAAAATAATGTTGAAACAATCGAAACTTATGAGTGATTGAAAGGAAGTGTATTGACAATATAAAATCACTAATAACAACATCACCACCAACAGCAGCAATAATGACAATAATAATTCTTTCTAATTTTGACAGAAGGCAAACAATTTTAAGGATGGGGGGTAAGTCGATTGCATTGATCCTACAACTTTCTTGGTGCTTTATTTTATTGACCAAGAAAGGATGAAAGAAAAGATTGACCCACTGGAATCTAAACTCATAATCTAAAGTGTGACAAGGTATAGGCAAAAACTGATAAAGCTCAACCAGAAAGGAAATACAAAATTGGTGGAAAAGGAGACGAAAGTATTAAGCAGATAGCACAAAAAGAATAAAGTATGTACGACTGTGTCGGTAAAAGAGTGATTTGAGATGTTAGCTGAGTGTGTGGATTCAAAATGACAGGAAAGTGGAGCGAACTTGATTCAGAGGCTGTGGTGGTGAATAACAGTTACAAGATGTTATGGGATTTTCTTAAAAAATTTTCATATTGTTGAAGCAAGGGGGTCAGATATGAATATAGAGGACAAAAATACAAAAAATGAACAGTGTAAGGGTATTGACATTGTAATGTCGTATGATAGGGAGAGGGGAAGCCGAATAAATTTAGAAAACTGAGAAATATCAGGGCTTAATCTCAGAGATGAAATGACTGTGGACGGCAAAGGTGGTATTTGTTCCTATGGTAATTGGTGCACTTGGCATAACATCAAAGCTGCTACCTAAGATACTGATGGATACTAGAACTGAAAAATGTTTAATCGATCTTCAGAAAAGTGCCATTTTGTATTGTGCAATAAAGACGGCGAGCTGGCAGAACGTTCGCACGCCGGGCGAAATGCTTAGCGGTATTTCGTCTGTCTTTACGTTCTGAGTTCAAATTCCGCTGAGGTCGACTTTGCCTTTCATCCTTTCGGGGTCGATAAATTAAGTAACAGTTACGTACTGGAGTCGATGTAATCGACTGAACTCCTCTATCAAAATTTCGGGCTTTGTGTCTAGAGTAGAAAAGATTCTTTATTGTGCAATAATCTCAAGAAAGATTCATGAGATTTGAGAAGATTTCAGATTTGTAGTTATCAAACCTCAAAACAACATTCCAGCTAAATAAAGCATCATGCAATAGCTATCGTATAATGATGATGATGATGATGATGATGATGATGGTGATGATGATGATGATGATAATAATAATAATGATAATAATAATAATAATAATTTAAGAAACAATGTGAAGAAGAAAGAATAAACAATTGGGAAATGAAATCACTGCATGGACAATACCTCAGAGAAATCGAAGAAAAAGACATGACTAGCGCTTGGAGATGGCTAAAAAATGTGATTTTAAAGAATGCACTGAGGCATTAATGTACAGCGCTCAGGAACAAACTCTGAGAACTAATTATATCAAGTTCCAAATAGATGAGAGGAGTGAATCACCCCTTTGTAGCATGTGTGGTAGCAAAAAGAAACAATCTCACAGATTGTGAGCGAATGTAGCAAGGTCGCTCAAAAGCACTACAAAAGGAGGCACGATAACGTGGCCAAGTTCGTCCACTGGATTTTGAGATTGGTACTTGGGTGTTGAATGTCTCTCACGAAAAATTAACAACCGAGTATGAAAGCTTATAATGTGCGGAAAGACATCCAGTGAGACCTCTCTGACAGCAGGTTGCTCTCCGTTCTCACAGAAGCTACTAGAACAAACAAGACCGAACGTTCTAAGAAGTAAAACAATGATAATAGATGATAACAATTGCTCTGATGAGTTCAAAGTTTTTATGGATGGTAGTTCTTTTCAGAAAAAAGTAAAGAACAAAAACTATCGAAAGATTTGTCCAGCCTCCAGTGGACACACCGGAGTCTATGAACTATTTTCTACGAAAGGGTATCTACTCGAGCAGTGAATACCACATAAATCTATGTTGATAGCTCTTAATCGTACAACAGACACAATAAAAGAAAAAAAAAAGATCACAATGCTGCGCATGGAAACACGTTAAATCTAAAGAGATTAAGTTATGTTTCAAATATAAATAATATAGACATCAACAGAATATGAAAATAAATATAAACAAATATGATGTATAAAGAAAGAATATTTCCCTCCACTACACCCCCCTTTTACTTGTTTCAGTCATTTGACTGCGGCCATGCTGGAGCACCGCCTTTAGTCGAGCAAATCGACCCCGGGACTTATTCTTTGTAAGCCTAGTACTTATTCTGTCGGTCTGTTTTGCCGAACCGCTAAGTTATGGGGACGTAAACACACCAGCATCGGTTGTCAGGCAATGCTAGGGGGACAAACACAGACACACAAACACATACACACACATACATATACATATATACGACAGGCTTCTTTCAGTTTCCGTCTACCAAATCCACTCACAAGGCATTGGTCGGCCCGGGGCTATAGCAGAAGACACTTGCCCAAGATGCCACGCAGTGGGACTGAACCCGGAACCATGTGGTTGGTAAGCAAGCTACTTACCACATAGCCACTCCTGCGCCTATATAAACAAATATGATGTATAAAGAAAGCATATTTCCCTCCACTACACCCCTGCTATAGTTTCGTACACAACCAATTAGCTACACTATGTATTGTAAATTATATTACTTCTGTAAGTCATTGCATCCTTTAATTGTTGCAAAAAGCGAAAGAAATTACGCAAAATTGTTAGACAATATTTTTTATGGATAATTCCTTAAGTCATTTGAAGACATATTACAAGGTATAGTATATGTGATGCACATGAACATTCTGTTTCAATGAACAGCAGTCTGTTTTCTATGAAGAATACAAAACGAATAAACACAGATACACGCTAACACACGTACACAGAAATAGAGACACGCGAACACTCACACCCAGACACGTACGCATGCATGCACACGTACAACACATGAATTAAATATAAATAGAATCATACTATTCCCATACATATTCCGACACGAATTTATAGCAGTATACAAACGTAAGTCTACTGGATTAATACACAACATTGAAGATATCTGCATTTTCTTTTTATCTTCAATAGCATCTCCACTATTGCGACTGATACTGAAAATGGCGCAGAAAGAATACTAATTTTAATACAGAAGAGTTATTGCTGTTTTTGTTTCATTGAAAGAGCAAGTGTGTCTGCTTATTTTTAAAGACAATAGCATGGAGAGGTAATTGTAAGTGCTCCTTGTAAGAGACTTAAGTGTACTGAAATCAATAAATATTCATTGATAAAATAATAGAAACAGCAATTTGAAGCGACCAACTAATGTCTACTCTATATTTAAGCATTAAATGATAAAGGACACAGTTTCGTTGAGTTGTATTTAATTCTCTTTGAATAACTGTGAAGTAGATGTTTGTAGGAGAGTAAAACAGTCGAGCGAGTCATATACAATGTATTACTGGTACTGGTTGACAACACAGAGAAAGAAAAGACAATTAGCCAAGGAGAGAAACCTCTACAGGGTCAATGAACCTGAATAAAGTGACATCTCATTGATTTTCTAAAATAAGGACACATTACATTTTGTAGTTCCTGACAAAATTATGAGATACACAGAGCTAAAGTTTGAACTTATGTCTACTGAAGTATGGTGAATCTGGGGGCTGATGACAACTGCAATAACAACAACAAGAAATATTGATTCCTTTGATTAAGTAGATACTACTAATTACGGGTGCAAGTGGGCTTCCACCCTTACAATCGTTACGCACCCACAAACACTAGTTTCAAAGATAACAGATGCTCCCTGTATTATTGTGTATATAACACAATCTCACCGAGACGTTTCAAGTGTTCGTAACTCTATGGACCATTAATAAATGATTTGGAAAACTTGTACAAGGAGACTAAACAAAATATTAGACATGAAGATATTGGAATTTCGGAATCCGAACCTTCAGGCATAAACTGATATTCACTTGAAGTAGATCAATTCTACATTTGAATATGTGGATCTAAATATCTAGGTATTTATTGCGTACACACACACACACACACACACACACACACACACACACACACACACACACACACACACACACACACACATACACACACACACAACGGCCTTTATTCTTATATATGTGTGCTTGTATAAATGTGTACGCACGTACCACTGCATGTTCACAGACTTGTACAGTGAGCTTAGGAAGAATTAAACATAACTTGTATCCGTATATATGTCGGTAAGATTTGCAGATAGTATCGAGCTAGCTGACCAAATCTATCTCCCGGTTTAACACTACCACCGGCAATTTGCATGCCTTTAGAAGAATCTATCTTGTTGCAAGCATCGGCCTACTTTTCCGGTTTCCAACTGCTAACAGTCTCGGAGGCTCAATAACAGGTCAAAAACATTGCTTTTACTTGTGCTTAAAATTTCAAATGCATCATTATACTATGAGCGGTGGTCTTTTAAGAAAGTTTACATATTTTTTCCAGGAAATTTTCCTGAGATATTTTTGTAGTTTAACACTCAGAATTGGTACATACATGCATACATACACACATACATACATACATACACACATACATACATACATACATACATACATACATACATACATACATACATACATACATACATACATACGTTGTACGTACATACATACATACATACTTTCCAGGAGATTATCATATAGATGTACATGAGCATATCCATATATGCAACTATATACATGACAATACATACATGAAACAAAAAGTACAAATCTGCACCTATACATATATACATACAAAAAAAAGGTACCTTGTTGTTGTTGAAATTCCAACGAAAGAGCCTTGGATCTAGGTTAGAAGCCGGCTCTTTCTCTATTGGCAAGTAATCTTGAAACAAAACTGAACAATGACATACATACATAGATCCATAGATACAACCAGATTTTTATATACATTTTATTGAACCATAACCAATTCATGTCTCTTGCTTTCTTGAAACCTAGAAAGAATGAAAGTCAATATCGGTAAGGTTTGAAATTAGGACGGTTACGACACAACCATTCCTTACATTAACCCAAGGTCATAAATTTGTGGATGTAGGAATTTTCTTTCGATTGGAGTTCATAAGTTTCCAACGACACCTAATTCCATGTTTACTTTGTGTCAACAAATGTAATTGTCTGATTCTAATTTCATCGACAGTAAGGCTATGAAAGTGCGTTGACCCATTGAAGATGTTATGTAAAAATCTTGAAGAGATAGCACTAATTACCGAAATACATTTAGTTTGGTACACTACAGTTTTAGTAGCATCATTGCCAAAGGGGGGGGGGTAGCACCATTGCATCACAGAACTCAGAAGGATGAAATCCAAAAAGTCATTGAGCTCATTTGAACTCAGAAGTAAGGTGATGTAGTTAAATACGCAGTCTATTTTGTCTGGTGCTGCACCATTTCTGGCATACATTTCCATACATTTTTATAATAACAATAATTATTTCAAATTTTTGCCACACGGGCAGCTTGGGGAGGTGGGACGACTCGATTACATTGATCCCAGTGTTCAACTGGTACTTATTTTATCGACCTTGAAAGGATGAAAGGCAAAGTCGACCTCGGTGGAATTAGAACCCGGAACGTAGCGGCAAGCGAAATAACTGACATAATATGGTGCTCTATATTTCTTAAATACTGCACTTGTATAATGTGTTGTATTAAAGTTCTTCAGCACATGTGAACGTAGTAAAAAGAGGAAAATATTCCAACATATTTCCCTTTTGATTAAAGTGTACAGATATTTTATGGAGAAGGTTAGAAGGAGTGTTGTTTAACTTCAACACAGACTTGATGTGAATACTGTTTATATTGAACTTATTTTCATCGCTAGGAGACATTCGTGGTTGAAGATTAATAAGTAATTATGCGAACAGAGTTGGTTGCATGACCTAGCGTGACAGTTATCATTAAGATAGTTAACAATTCATAAAACCATGTTCAATTTTATAACATCAAATATACATCATGAATTCAATTTGATCTTTCAATAAACTTTCAGGAAAAAAATTTAGCAGGCAAATATATTTTTGTATAAAGAACTAGAAATTAGAAATAAATATATTTTATGTTCTGAATTGCCTAGCTTTTGTTTTATTGGCAACTTTTCAATTTTGATTTTCTAGAATATTTACTAAATATATTAATGTCTGAGATATTTTATTGATAAAACAATTAACCTGACCTTTAGAAATGAAACGTATTTTAATATTTACATCTAGTATAGTTGTGTAGGTGTTTAGATCTATCAGAAGAAGCAAATATTTAAAAGTACTTTGTCTTTAAACGTGCGATTAATAGTCCACAACAATTTGTTTTCCTTACATCAATACCATAGAAGGAATGTGTTTACATTCTCATAGAGTTCCTGATCACAGCCAATGGTTTTGTTATATTTAAATCTATTACAGTACATCTGTTATGCACAAAATATATATTGTAATATAATGACGAGCCATCAAAGTATAAATATGTAAATTAAGCTCTCCACCACTGTACTAGCGTAGTTACCTGCTGCTTATATATAGGAGTTGAATACTCTCTGAAATTGATCTGGGAAGGAGATTGGTTATGTCTTCTCTGAGAAATGATCAACAAATTATGAAACGGTTCTTCAGAAAACTCTTCGATTATTTTTCCCACCATTTGCACAGAACGAATGCACTTACATTATTGTACAGCCTTTAACAGAGTTAATGCGTTTGTTATTCATACATGCATATGTATAAATATATGCATACATTACACGCAAGTACACACACACATTTATATATATATATATATATATATATATATATATATATATATATATATGTAACTTATGTAGCAGACATACGAACATGGCAATCTCCGTAGATTGAAAAAAGAATGAACAACCTTAATCGTTTTCTATTCAGTGGTCTCGATATCATTTGACTAATCTCTAAGAAATAAGCAACCGTTGGTTTATATCAGATGAATGAGAAAGAATGAAGATACACACTCTTGTATTCGCCATTTTATTAAACAGAAACTGGGAGCCTGTCTCGCGACACCACTGTGACCTTCAAATGAGAGTTGTTACTACTCCGTATCGGAAGTGTATTTATATTCTTCGCTGTGTGTTTGTGCAATTAGAGCTATGAAACAAACGAGTGATGAAGAGGCTTGAAGGCACCATCTATTCAATAAACACGAAACTAATGAGCGAACACCAGCTTTTGACCATACACCCCTACTTCACAAATACTCTGATCACAAATAAATCTTGCTCATATATATATATATATATATATATATATATACATATATATACATACATACATATATATACACATACATGCATACATACATACATACATATATATATAAGGTTGGACAGGACCACCCGCGTCAACCTCATTAACAGTGCAGTTCTGCCTGCAATGTTATATGGTAGTGAAATATGGGCTACCACAAAGAGAGAAGAGCAAAGACTGGTAACGGCTCAAAGAACCATGGAAAGGTCAATGCTTGGTATCTCGTTGAGAGAGCACATAAGTAGCGAGATCATCAGAAAGAAGTCCGGCGTGAGAGATGTCATCGCAGAGTATACACGCAGCAAGTATAGATGGGCTGGACACGTCGCCCGGCTCACCGATAATCGGTGGACACACGCAGTTGTCGAGTGGTACCCGCGCGAGCGGAAAAGACCACCCGGAAGACCTCCACGACGGTGGAGTTACGATTTCAGGAGGACGATTGGGATCACGTGGATGAGAAAGGCGCGATCCAGAGAGGATTGGACAGCGTGCTGTGACCAGCGGTATCAAATCGCTTGACAACCGGTGTCGGTTTGCTTACGTACCCGTAACTTTTCGGCACTACAAAAGGCACCGATAGTGTAAGTATAAGGCTGACAAAAAGGTCCTATAATCGATTCTTCAAAGCGGTGCCCTTGCATGGCGGCAGTCTAATAACTGAAATAAGTAACTGAAATAACTGAAATAAAAGCTAAATGCTAAAACTTACCTATCTATCTATCTATCTATCTATCTATCTATCTATCTATCTATCTATCTATCTATCTATCTATCTATCTATCTATCTATCTATCTATCTATCTATTTAAAGTCTGTCTTAGTGTTCAAATTTTCCGCTACTTCAATCTTCAGGCGAGAAAATATAAATGTCTTTTGCAGTTATGGAAAACTCAGTGGATACAAACATTTGTTTGCTTAAGATATTCTTTTGCTAGGTCTGACAGAAAGCAACTGAAGAAAGGTAATAAACTGAAGCTGTTCTATCAGGAGAACCCGGTAGTTGTGGAAGAAGTCCCGACTGAACTTTTGAATAATATTTTTGCGCAAATTATCGATCTAGAGTTAAGCATTGTTGTGTTGAAGAAGCCCGATGGTCGGGTCGTTTCAGTCGGTTGTCTTTGTTTGAGTGCATTTGTTGAACTCAATACTCTGTATTAACTGTGTTGTTGTTTTCAAGTATTTCGTTGTGGATTAGCCCTCCCCAATGTCACCAAACGCATATCATTGTTTTGCATGGATGATCCTCTGGCTTGGTCTGAGGTGTTGCTTGCCAATCTGGACTCAGTCATTGTTTCTTCTGTTTCATATTGACGTAAAGGTAACACTTTTCATCGCCGGTGGCGATGCGGAAAGAAATCACTGCTTGATGTCGAACGAGTAAATTGGCGGCAATATAAGAGCGCTGATATTCTCTCTTTCGTCCAGAGCGTGTGGCACACATACGCCAACCTTTTGCGACTTAACCACTGAGTGAAGGTGAGGGATGAGAGTATCATCAGAACATCTTTTCTGCCGGGCTAATTCCCTAGAAAACTAGCGCGTATCTTCGTAGACAAGCTCGTCTAATCGATTCTCATTGAAATGATCAGGTCGGCCAGAACGTGGTGAGGGTGTGACGTCGAATTTCTCCTCTTTGAAGCGCAAAAAACATTTCTGTGCCGTTATTTCAATAACAGCGCCTTCTTTGTACACATCATAAATGTCTTGAGCGGCTTTGGAAGGAACATTAACTGAAAGCGAAAAGAAGTTAGTATTGAACATGTTTTTTTTGTAATTGGCATGCCATGGCCATATGTCTGAAAAGAGATAACATCTATTGAAATTTTTAAAACGACAAACAAAAGGTGGAAAGAATAATAGAGCTATAACCTGCTAAACCCGTCGAAAGAATTAAACAGCGAGAACAAAGCACTACGATAGAAAATGTTTCGTTAATTGAAATCACATTGGAAAGAAACGAATGAATTTATCTGACAGCCCGATATATGAAATACTCTTAGGCATGTGATTGAGAATATAGCTATATCTGCTATTTGCAAGCAAATTAAGCCCCAATGACCTTTAAACTTAAACTTTAAAAAGCGGACCCAGCGTGGTCTTCAATTTTTTCTCTTATAATTGTCGTCTCCAAAATCTAAACACCCTTTTTGTCATAGGTAGAAAATCCAATTCAGTTCTTCACATATACTATTTAACCATTAGCAAGAGAAATTGAACTGGAAACGTGCAGATAAATGGTTGTACTCGCAAGACATATCACACGACATATCACCCTACCAATTATGTCATCCATTGCCGTCTTCGAAAACCATACACTTTGGGGAAAAGTGTAGTTGATCTAAGTAATTCCAATACTTAATTTGTACTTATTTTATCAACACCTGAATGATGAAAGTTTTTCTGTGGGGTTTGAACTCAGAATATATAAAAAAGGTAATTCAATAGCCCAAAGAATTTTTATTCAGAACCAAATTACAAAGATTATTCCTTGTATGAAGTTTGGTTATTTAATGAAAAAATCTTTAACGTTGATTTGATATTAGAAACTGCAACGGAATATATTAAAAAGAGGCTATTCAATACTTTATACTAGATAGGTTAGCCGTCTTAAATAAAGATAATGCTGGTTACACAAATTCGTATAAATGGGAACAAAATGCTCTGTATTGAAGTTTATAGATGGTCACATTCCATTTATAGATACCAGCTAGCAAAGTATAGAACATTCATTTACAAATGAGATTTTCGTGAAGAGTAACCTTTGAGTTCTTTTTCTTTGTATTTAATCACCAATATCAAGTCTTAGATACAGTCACTATTGGATAAAATGAATAAAAGGAACTTGTGTTTCTTTAAGAAACTTTTCATCACAGCCAATCAAATACCAATCGCCTTGAAATGTTGCCAATGATGTGTTTAGTGCCAGAGAGCAAATGGTGAGCTTTCAACAAGCAATAATAGAAACTGGGTTTCAATTCCCCGTTCTGGTTGTCTGCACTCTCATATGTAAAATGATAATGAAGAACAATAGACTTATTCTACAAATTACTGTCTCAATCTCTGATTGTGGCGTTAATTATGACAAAGGCTATTATCTCTTAACTTTGAAAGCCAAATATTATCACCTAACTACTATTACATAAGTACAATACAATGTTAATAAAACAACGATTTTTTCTACTTGTAATTAGTTCCCCTAATGAACTATTTTAATATTTATTGCTTAATTGAAGAATTGAGGGCTGCGCGCATAACCTGTTTCAGGAGCTGCATGAGTGGTGGGTGGAGCATGATGCGATCTCCAGTCCGAATATTTTAAACAAACTGAATTACGTCTAAGGCACCTTCTAGGTTCCTTAGATAGATTAAATCAGGCGATAGATTAAATCTGCTTTTTAAAAGTGTTTGATTATACGTAATAAAAGTCATCGATGGTGTATGGTTAGAAATGGTTAGCAGTTCGTATTATGTTGCCGTCACATAAGTTGTGCCTTACAAAGAGAGTCAAAGAACTTTAAAATCAGTACCATAGTTAGATACAGATAAATACTGTATTCAGTCAAAGTACATTATAATTGATGAGTGTGCTGTGGACTTGTTTAGATTAAATCTTTTCATTGTGTACGTGAGATTCGGAGGTGCGTGGGTGTCAAAGTTGCCTTATTCCATATGAACTACAGTACGATAATGAGTGTTCTAAGAATACATCTCACGTTGCTAAGGCCTTCGCACAACAATGCTGCTCAGCCATTCACTGTATTTCAAGGTCTGCCTTCCTTCTGTTTCTTCTTCTAACGAAAATATAAGAAGATTAGTTTATTACAAAAAATTCACTCTGTCTAACACATTTGCAGCATAAAAGCGTCTAGCTCTTATTTCTAGCAATGTAGGTGTTCATGACACCCTGAGTTGTACTTAATGATGGTTATAGTTCTTGTTGGTACACATTTGCTTACTCCTGCTTAAATAAATTTTACACACACTCACACACACACACACCACACACACACATATATATATATATATATATATATATATATATATCATGTGCTGGCGTATCTCAGGCAACATGGTTATGGTCTTGCATAGAAAGACAACAGAGTAACGTCGTTAGTAGGAGAGGTTCGGAAGGTAAAAGAAAAAGGGAAAATATTGTATTTGAATGAATCAGGGGAAGTTAAGAGACGTTAAGAGAAGTTAAAAGTACTTATGAACATTGCAAGAGTAGGTGAAAAAGTAAATATTGAAAAAGGAAAAAATGAGAAAATGTGAAAGGGTGAGTTTTTAATAGACTTCATCAAACATCAAAGAACCCTCGTCACGTGACGGGTAACTAGAAGTATACTATTCCAATATGGCTAATATGAGGAAATTTGGAAAACAATAATTATAATCTTTTATCGATTTTTGGTGCTTCTACAAAGTGATGAAATGAATATTAATTTGCAAAAGAAAATATTACCTTGAAATAAAATAAAATTAATTAAAACAAATTTATTTGTATAACTCCTTACTGTCATTTATTCTCTTTCTTCCTTCTCCCACCAAGCCCTGTATGCTCACTCATCCCACACCTCTTATATTAACTCTTTTTCTTGTTCTTTCTTTTCCTCTCTCTCTCTCTCCCCCACTCTCTCTATACTGTATAAAGCGTGGCTGGAAAAATAACCAGCCAGCCAACATTCATTTATTACTTCTCTCTCACGTCCTCTTATCTCTTTTACAGGGTTCCTGGCGCTACAAAATTACATTGCGATATGGCTTAAGGAAAAAATACTTCAGGTTTGCACGTCTATGATGCAAAGTGTTCTAGCCAATACCAGTCGCCTTCATTTCCTGGTACAGCATGTACGGAGAAGTTTATTATCCACCGTGCGTTTCCCTTCTTTATACAGAGTTGATTCATATAGCAGCAGAAGAAAAAGAAGAAAGAGAAATAAGTAGACATAGGAGGGAAAAACAGTAAAAGGGTAGGGTGGTGTAGGAGGAGGAGAAGAAGAAGAAGAAAACGAAAATGAAAGAGGAGGAGGAGGAGAAGAAGAAGAAGAAGAAGAAGAAGAAGAAGAAGAAGAAGAAAACGAAAATGAAAGAGGAGGAGGAGGAGAAGAAGAAGAAGAAGAAGGAGGAGGAGGAGGAGAAGAAGAAGGAGGAGGAGGAGAGAAGAAGAAGAAGAAGAAGAAGAAGAAGAAGAGAAGAAAACGAAAATGAAAGAGGAGGAGGAGGAGAAGAAGAAGAAGAAGAAGGAGGAGGAGGAGGAGAAGAAGAAGGAGGAGGAGGAGAAGAAGAAGAAGAAGGAGGAGGAGAAGAAGAAGAAGAAGAAGAAGAAGAAGAAGAGTAGGTAAGGGTGAGAATGTAAAACCTATTGGATATATAAGTCTAATTTTACCACTTTTAAAAAGATACCAGATATCAAACAATGAGAGGAGCCCTTTTAGGGTTGCTTAATATGCCGCAAATAGTCTCAAAATTCCCTCCAATTCATGCACAACCTTCTTAGGTAAGGAATGGGCCGTAGTAAACATTGAAACAAATTTGGAGGTTAAAGTACCACCACCACCACCACACCACCACCGTCGCCGCCGCCACCACTACCACCACCACCAAAACCGCCGCCGCCACCACTACACTACTACTACTACTACTACTACTACTACTACTACTACTACTACTACCACTACTTCATAAAATTTCACCATTTCTGTTTAAGAAATTATTCCTTCCAAACACATTGCATGTTTGTTCTAATGTCTTTGAAAAGGATTCTTAAGAGATTAGAACGATGGGACAAACGAAGTTTTTGGAAATATCACGGAAAAGGGTGAACTGCAGAGCAGATCACATTTATGAGTTCAATTGTGTGACGGCAATCAATGAAGAGGTTTCTCACGATATAATAGTCGGCAAGACGAATACAAACAACAATGTCGCAGTGAATGGCCACGGAAAAACTCCGTTCGATGTATCGTACAAGTGATAAAAGGAAGAGAAAATTAATAGAGGGAGAGAGAGAGAGAAGAGAGAGAGAGAGAGGAGAGAGGGGCAGAGAAACAGAGAAGGCGAGAGAAGGAGTGGAGAGAGAGAGAGAGAGAGAGAGAGAGGAGAGAGAGAGTATGAGGAAAGCAGGTTGTTACTAATGGAAGAGGAAATACGTTGAAAGCTTAATGCATTTGTATGGAAAACAAGATAGATGGTCGGTTACAGGGATAATCAGAGAGATGAAAGGAGACAATACAAACAGACAAACATGGAGACATAGAGACTCATACATACTCACATACAAATAAACAGATATATTGCAGACAAATATATACAGATATAGAGACACATATTCTGTTTTACTTAGGTAATGCAATTTGAGTGCATCTAAGCCAGGTATTTATTCATTGAGAGTGCACAACAATTAAACAGTCACAAGGTACAAAGGCATATATACATACATACATAGACACATACATATGAATCTCTCTCTCTCTCTCTCTCTCTCTCTCTCTCTCTATATATATATATATATATATATATATATATATTTTGTAGTCATTTCACTAGTAATAAACACCCGCATTGGTCCTGTTTCACTTCTTATTAAAATCATCTACCGCTTAAGTAAACGATTGCTTAATGTATTGTTCAGTCGATCAATAAGTCAACTAGGTTTGTCAAAGGCCTTTCGTCAACCCACGTGACCATTCCAATGACTATCTACTACAGGTCTACGTCAAATCTGTCTGCCTTATTATCTAGCAGAATGACCCTCCCGAGATACATCAAAATTTATTTCAATATATTATATTATATATATATAAGAGGCGACTCCAGGTCAACAGCTTCACTCCGGCTCATCAGATTTCGCATAAGACACGTATAAAAGAAGGTAAAAGACTTATATGCGCACTGATAATTTAAAAAATAAAACAGAAATATAGTTTTAATATGTCTTTCTCCATTTCTAAGTTAAGGGTAAAAATAGGCAACCCTGCAAAACACAACTGATATTTATACACGGACGCACAGAATAACAGCAATCAAATAACAACAGCGGAGTGGACAGCGAACATCAACGCTCTGATTGTCACCTGTACTCTTGACAAGAGGTGCCAGTTAGTCTTTTACACCTACCAGGCTCGTTCGTATTAGCCCAAGTTGTTGGATAATTTTTCGTTCCTTTAAGAATATTGTAGAACGGAAACTTTTCATAGATTGGAATTTAAATCCTAATCTCTAGTAATTTTTTCAAGAAAACATCGAATTTTAATTGCTTTTAATTTTTACGATTATAAATAACAACTCGGGCTGTAACTTCTGAGCCCGAGCCAGGCGCGTGTGAACAATGTGGAGAGAACGTCTGCTAGGAATGATATTTTTTGACACAGGGCACCTTTAAAACAACCGCCTGATCTGAATGAAAATATATGAACTACGACCAGGTTCAATAAAAGGAGCCCGAGTTATTGACTGCAATTACATACTTGAAGTTAGTGTTAGCAGAAATTAAATCAGCCTGCAAATACACGTTCACTTTACTAAATTTATACTCGGGCTAAGTTTGAACAGCCCGAGTGTCGGAGTCACCACCGATATGTAAAGACAAAGCATGAAAAATTGCTTATATGTTAATTACACAACTTTATGTACCTTTCACTAACGTAAGGTAATTGTTGGTTAAATAATATTAATTGCAAAGAAGTGATGGTCACATACATACAAACTTATATACCTACATGTATATATGTATATGTTTATATGTATATATATATGTATATGGCTATATGCATATGTGTATATGGATATATATATATATATATATATATATATTATATATATATATATATATATATATATATATATATATATTATATATATATATATATATATACGCAATATTAAATCTCTGAGCGAGAAGTAAACAGTAGTAGTACGGAATCGTAAAATATAATTGCCAACTAAATGTGGCTGTTCCATAGAGGATGATGTTACTGTTGTTTTTAGCCCCAGGAGGACATCTCCTCCAGCTGGCTAACCACTCCCTGTCTGTGTCCGATTAGTATTTGCGAGGGGAAATCATCGTTCCCATCTCTAGCCTTATGTGATACACAGAGAAGCGGGTTTCTTGGTAGTAACCCGTCATCAATGAGTGATAACCAGAGTTACTGATGAAAATTCATTCCACACGCAAAAGACTATACTTGCTCAGGGATTTAGTATT
The DNA here is from genome assembly GCF_006345805.1 of Octopus sinensis. Classification (NCBI taxonomy): domain Eukaryota; kingdom Metazoa; phylum Mollusca; class Cephalopoda; order Octopoda; family Octopodidae; genus Octopus; species Octopus sinensis. The sequence continues at coordinate 45,202,882 of NC_043009.1, forward strand.
ACTTATTTCTCCATTCTTGTGATCAACGACATTTTGTCACTGGAAAAAGCACAGTATTTTGCATGTGGAATGAGTTTTCATCACTAGCTTGTGATTATCACGCACTGATGACGGGTTACTACACAGAAACCTGGGTCTGTGTATTTCACTTAAGGCTAGAGATGGGAACGAGATGTCCTCCTGGGGCTAAAAACAACAGTAGTATCGTCCTATGGGACCACCACATTTAGCTGGTAATTATATTTTACGATATATATATGAATTAAGCAAAAGTTATGTATAGACTACAATATACCACATTAAGGAAATATGGAATTCTGTCATCGTTACATCATTGGGAATATATATCAGCCATTGACTATCCAACTATCCACCCTATCAGTGTATGTGGTGTGAGTACACGCACATATAATAAAGAAAATATGTATTATATTCGTGATTCATACTTTCTGTTTGAAAGACATAAGTAGTTGCCTCCAGTATATTGAAAAATAACTGCCAATCAGCAATCTCAAAACGAATACAACACCAACGAATATAAACATATAACCAGAAGTCCAGTTGTAACAGTTCTTGTCTGGAGAGCGAAGGGACGCGAACCTCGTGGCGAAGGAAAAAAAAATTGATTACAAGATATATAATAAAAATTTGTGTATATATATCAGGAGTGGCTGTGTGGTAAGTAGCTTGCTTACCAACCACATGGTTACGGGTTCAGTCCCACTGCGTGGCATCTTGGGCAAGTGTCTTCTGCTATAGCCCCGGGCCGACCAATGCCTGAAAGAAGCCTGTCGTATATATGTATATATGTATATGTGTGTGTGGCATTGCTTGACAACCGACGCTGGTGTGTTTACGTCCCCGTCTCTTAGCGGTTCGGCAAAAGAGACCGATAGAATAAGTACTTGGCTTACAAAGAATAAGTTCCGGGGTCGATTTGCTCGACTAAAGGCGGTGCTCCAGCAGGGCCGCAGCCAAATGACTGAAACAAGTAAAAAAAAAAGAGTATATATATGTGTGTATGTACGAAAGTGTGTGTGTGTGTGTCTGCATGTCTGCTTGTGTGTATGTTACACACACACACACACACACACACACACACACACACACACACACAGACACACACACACACACCGTTCTGTGGTGTATTTATAGTGAATTTGAACAAATCCGATGTAACTTCAGAATCACTGTCAAATAAATTACACGAATCTTTAGACATCACGGAATCCTTAACTCAGTCAATGTTTCTGTTTTTATGCATATAAAGCATTACACACACACACACACACAAACACACATACACAGAGTGAGAGAGAAAGAGGGGAGAGAGAGAGAGAAAAGGAAAGAAACAGCGAGACGGATACGAGGTCAATTGACTAAAAACATTTGAAATGTCATTTAGCATTTTGTATATTAAGATACTGATGTATACTTTATATAGACGCACATACACACACACACACACACAACACACACACACACACACACACATATATATATATACAAACACACTCTCTCACACACACATACTCCATATGAAAGTCGTGGGTGTGACTGTGTGGTAAAAAGTTTATTTTCTAACGACGTGGTTACAGGCTCAATCCCACTGCATGGTACTTTGCGTGAGCGTCTTCTACCGCGGCCAGCCAAAGTCTTGTGTGTGGACATCGTTGATGGAAATTGAAAGAAAACCGTATTGTATATATGGGTACATACACACATACTAAACGACAGGTGAAAAATGAGAGAGAGAGAGAGAAATAGAGAGGGAATCTTATATATACGAAGGAAAATTGATGGGTTGCTTGAGAAGCAAGAACAGAGATCTATATGCTAGGGAATAAAACACTTATGTATAAAATGAATGTGTGCATATATATATATGTATATAACATACATTTGCAAGAAACGCAAATCAGAGGGTGAAATCAAATAGAGAAAGATAGAATAGATGGCAGGATAAAGTGAAAGTTGACTGTGTCAGGGGAAGACATGCAGAAAGAAGGAAAGAAAGAATGAGCGAAGGTACGTGTGAGGTGAAGGAACTAATGAGGTTTTCAATTCCATTTCTTCAACAAGCCTAATTGGATAACAATGTCTTTGATCCTAAAGCCATTGTTTTATACTTTTAATCTTATTTGTATTTTAAACTTCATCGCGTTTATAGTTGGTTTTAAACCGGTATAGATTATAGGCTAACCTCAAAAACGTATAAGATACAACTTACGGGCGAAAATAGACGAAATCGCCTTGTCTGGCTAAAACCTATTTTCATATATAATGATATTAGTATAGAACGCATTAATTTGCACAGGTTGTTTAATCAGGACTCACACATTTTCAAGAGTAAACGGTTTATTGAATATACTTTTCTACTCTAGACACAAGGCCCGAAATTTTTGGGAAGGGGGCTAGTCAATTAAATCGATTCCAGTATGCAATTGGTACTTAATTTATCGGCTCCGAAAGGATGAAAGGCAAAGTCGACATCGGCAGAATTTGAACTCAGAACGTAGCGGCAGACGAAATACATATTTCTTTACTACCCACAGAGAGGACAAACAAGGACAAACGGATTAAGCTGATTATATCGACTCCAGTGCGTAACTGGTACTTATTTAATCGACCCCAAAAGGATGAAAGGCAAAGTCGACCTCGGTGGAATTTGAACTCAGAACATGAAGACAGACGAAATATCGCTAAGCATTTTGCCCGGCGTGCTAACGTTTCTGCCATCTGCCACCTTCATGCAAAAGTTATTCAGTTGCGAGTAAATATATGTTTGAAATTGTATATTAGCATTGAATATTAGCATTCTTATTGCGTACGTTCGTGCACAATACATACATACATACATACATACATACATACATACATACATACATACATAAATACATACATACATACAGACATACATGATGCATACATTTTTTTGGTGGCTGCCCCTCTCGTTATCGAGTATGGCCACTGCACTAAGCTTAATCAATGTTGTTATCGTGCAATGCCTGTGCAAGAAGATTTTTTTTAAAAGTGAGGAAAGGCTGTGCACTGAGTCAATCCCACTCACTAAGCAACAGCAGCCATAATCCGAAAAGAAGGACAAGTCAACATCATCGGTAACCACTGAGCTGAAGGTTTTACGTTGGAGTTATTCCAGTTACCTGAGTTAACTTCTCCTAGAAAGATGCCCTAACAAAAGCTGGGTGTCCTTCACTCCCAATGGTTTAACCGCGTGATCGGGTATTCAGTCCGATTATTTCTGTTCCCGCGCATGATATAGCATTAAGACATTTATTGGATGGCCGTTGACTCTCAAGAGTTCCTCCGCCCTTTGACGGGTTTTGTTTTTCATCCCGCAGGGTGTCCAATAAACACCCTCCTCACCAAGCAAGCTTGGTGAGGTTGCCGGTTTAGTCGCCGACGACCCGACCATGCAACAGGTTGTACTTGGTTACATGTTACCAGCAGCACTCGAAAGTGACCTGACATGCATACATACATACATACATACATACATACATACATACATACAGACATACATACAGACAGACATATATATATATATATATATATATATATATATATATATATATATATATATATATATATATATATACAGACAGACAGACAGACACACTCATACACACACGACTGAATTCTTTCAGTTTAAATCTACCAAATCCATTCACTAGGATTGGTCGACCCGAGGCTATAGTAGAAAACACTTGCCCATGGTGCCACGCAGTGAGACTGAACCCATAACCAAGCGGTTGGGAAGCAAGCGGCCACACATGTATGCATATGTATATTTACGTACGTTTATATATTTGTATGTATGTATATATCTATATCTATCTATCTATCTATCTATCTATCTATCTATCTATCTATCTATCTATCTATCTATCTATCTATCTATCTATCTATCTATCTATCTATCTATCTATATATCAATCAATGATCTATCTATCTATTTATCTATCTATCTATCTATCTATCTATCTATCTATCTATCTATCTATCTATCTATCTATCTATCTATCTATCTATCTATATGTATATATATAACTAGCTGATCCTGTACCGTAAAAAATGACGGCTAATAGTTGTATCTTATATTTAAATAAGGTATAAAATAAGGCGCATAGTAATTACAGATACAAACATTCACATACTTCCCTTGTACACGCACACACATGCATACATATATTCAAACAGAGTTGATACGCTGTTTGATTTTTCTTTTCAACGTTGACCGTTCACCATCCCATTTCCATTGCACACACACACACACAGACACACACAAACATTCCCATACCTCTCTTTTACATACACACACAATATACTCACACAGTTGAAACGCTGATTTTTTCACCCCTTCCCTCCTTATTCAGATAGCACCCATTCCTTTCTAGCATCCCTTCTTTGGTATTACATTCTCTCACCATCTCTCAGTCAGAGCTATTACTCTCACTACTTTTCCTTCACAGTATTACTATTTCTTTCCCCTCCCTTCACTTATACAACTCTTTCTCCTACTCCTGCTCTGTGATTTATATATAAACTTTTTTATTCCTAAATCTCTCAACAAGAGATATAAAGAAACAGTACTTTAAAGTAAAGATTATTTGCCAGCATGATGTAGAAGTCACGGTTGGTATGAATGTTACCGTTGTTTTATCTCCAGCTGGCTATACGACACATCTGTATCCTTATACTTTCATATAACATAATGTGACATTCCCGGTTGAGCTAAAACAGCAGTAACATTCATCCCAACCGGGACTGCCACATTATGTTGGCAAATAATCTTTACTTTAAAGTGTTGTTGTTGTATGTCGTTCGTTGAGAGATTTAGGAATTATAAAGTTTCTAATTAGTAGATCAGTGATCTGCATCACTTTGAAAACTCTATATTTTCGAATGGGAGTTTGGCAGCACTATTTCAGTCGGGCAGTTATTCCGTGCCGGAGAAGGGAAATAGCCCAGAAACCGCGGTCCACAGATATTTCTTTATGCTGAGTGAGAGATGCTAGGCTCCCTTGTTCGAAAATATAAGGACACATGTGTGTCGTCTAGGCAGCTGGAGACGATGTTTCTTGGGGTTGAAACAACAGTAACATCCACCCACACCAGGACTGCCACATTATGTTGGCAAATAATCTTTACTTTATACACACACACGTACGTAAGCACGCTCACACACACATATATATACAACGTTTACATCACTTGGATACTTAACATATGAATATATGGCCCTCATCTATCTTATTTAGTACGGTTTTTTTTTACCACCAATTTGAATTCCTCTGAAAAAATATGTAAGCATTAGCCTTTTGCAAGAAACAGCCCTGAACATATCTGATCACATTGCGTTATTTTTACATCTATAACTCTTAACATAGTTCGAATCCTGTGGATCCGAAGCACTGTTTACCTAGTGACCAGATTGAAACATGTGTAGGCAATTTTTATGCTTATTTTATGTTAATTTATGTTCCTTTAAATTTTATTTGTATTAAAGTATTTGCTCTGTTTCTATTGTGATACAAATAAAACAATATTCACAATATTTTTTCACCGTTTTCTTATATCAATATAAATGTAAATTAGACTGTTTATCTCTATATATTGGGAGTATTGTTCCAATACATCATTGATAATATCAGCTGATCTCTGGTTTTTATAATCCCCAAGGAGGACAGTACATCCTCAAATTGACTATATATATATATATATATATATATATATATATATATATATATATATATATATATGTGTGTGTGTGTGTGTGTGTGTGTGTGTTGTGTGTGTGTGTGTGTGTGGTGTGTGTGTGTGTGTGTGGTAAGTAGCTTGTTTACCAACCACATGGTTCCGGGTTCAGTCCTACTGCGTGGCACCTTGGGCAAGTGTCTTCTACTATAGCCTCGGGCCAACCAAAGCCTTGTGAGTGGATTTGGTAGACGGAAACTAAAAGAAGTCCGTCGTATATATGTATGTGTGCGTGTATGTTTGTGTATCTGTGTTTGTCCCATCCAACAACGCTTGACAACCGATGCTGGTGTGTTTATGTCCCCGTCTCTTAGCGGTTCGGCAAAAGAGACCGATAGAATAAGTACTAGGCTTACAAAGAATAAGTCCCAGGGTCGAGTTGCTCGATTAAAGGTGGTGCTCCAGCATGGCCGCAGTCAAATGACTGAAACAAGTAAAAGAAAGATAAAAGAAAGATATACTGAGATAGATAGATAGATAGATACCGTGTGTATACAGTTAGATGTATGACTATCACTGTATGAGTTAGAGCTCCACGTAGATTATCATCGTCTAGTCAGCTTCCAGTATTGTGGTTATTCTACCATGCTACGTAGTAGTGTTACTAGTAATAACATAAAGAGTGTATTTAGCTGAAGTTTAAGATAAGCACATGTATATATTTTTAGTTCTTCCGTTCGTTTTACTATTGCAGTTGGTTGGAACTAGGCATTGATATTCCAAATGCATTTGGTTGCCTAACCGCAGTGGATTATTCGGAGAGCACTTTATTACAGTCTTCTACAGAGATCTATCTGAAGTCAGACAGGCGCCGACGTAATTTATAAGTATGTAGAGAAGAAAGTAGAAAGGACACAATTGTTGGAGAAAGAACAAACTGAACAACAGTGTAGTAAACAAGATAAAAATTTAAAATGACTAAATTACACACACGCGCACACACACGCATTCACGCATGCACACACACATACATATTGTGAATAAGCTACCCTAATAATTTATAATTTTCACTTTTACCATCTATAGAATCTGTTTCTGATTCCTACAGTATTCTCTATAAACTGACAAGGCGAGTTAGCTTTAACCCTAGGCAACCGATGAAAGTCCCTGATGATTAATCAAATGAGAAATCATCGATGATCTGGCTCTGTCTCGTTGCTGTAGGGAGCTTGTCTCCCTTGTCAGTCATTAGCTTAGACTTCCCCGTGGCTAAGGGTTGTTCTGACTCCTATTTCTAGAAATGCTGGTACTGCCCAGCACTCTTAGTCACTTTTGTGACGTCTGTACTTATGCCTTTTGGTTGTAAATATACATACAGGCTTGGCTGTGTTGTAAGAAGCTTGGTTCCCTACAACATGGTTCCGTATTCAGTCCCAGTACGTGGCCCCTTAGGCAAGTGTCTTTTGCCTTGGGCCGACCAAAGCCTTGTGTGTGGATTTGGATTTAGTAGACGGAAACTGAAAAGAAGCCCGTCGTATATATATATATCTCTCTCTTCTTTCTTTCTCTCTCTTCTCTCTCTTTGTTGCGTTTGTCCCTCCTCTCTCTCTCTCTTCCGTTGCTTCTCTTTCTTTTCTTTTCTCTCTTCTCTGTCACGTGACTGCTGGCCGAAATCTGCCTTTCAGCTTCTGACCAGCGTCGTGTTAACATCGTTGTTTTTCGTCCGCCGCTATAGGCATCGCCGATAAGGCTCCTTTCCTTGCGCCAGAGAAAAAATTTGTTTGCTTGTTATCAGTCGTAAGACACTTGTTGTTGTTGTTTTCACCGTTAATGCTTCTGTATTTCATGTTTCTGTATTCCATTATTTTTTTTGTTTTTTTATAGTCCCTTTTGCTGTCCTGGTGTCCGTATGCATTCGATCCTTCTTCCAGGAAATCTACGCACCCAGCTTAGTTTTTCTAATGCTCGTTGCTTAGTTTTTCTTGGAGGGCTGGCCGTGATCTAGTATCTCAAGATTATCAGCCGAAATTACTACGATGATCCGGTTCTTGACTGAAGACTGAGGGTTTCGAATGTCCTGTCCGTGTTTATTGTATCGTCTTCTTGAGTTATACGTTCTTGTCCATGTTGTATTTTTCTACATACCTTAATATATATATATATATATATATATATATATATATACATCTGTGTGTGTATCAGTGTTTGTCCCCCATCACTGCTTGACAATCAGTACTGGCATGTTTACGTCCCTGAAACTTAGCGGTTTGTCAAAAAAGACCTATAGAATAAGTATTAGGTTGTAAAAAATGTCCTGGGTTCGACCAAAGAAAAAAAAACCTTCAAAGCGGTGATCCAGTATGGGCGCAGTCAAATGACTGAAACAAGTAAAAGAATAAAAGAATAAAAAACTGCACTTTTAACCTTCATTTCCAGTCAATAATTAACCATACCTTTCTTTTATCAAAAGTAAACATCAAGATAACTCTTTTGGAGTTTATGATTTCTGTGTGAATAAACCTGAAGAATATTACAAATTAACATCTTTAGATATTGTTTTCATTGTAAACAGTATTAAACATTATTCCTACGTAAACATTAATTCGAGACCGTTAAACGAAAGAAAAACAACTATGAGGCCACAAACAGAATTCTAACCACTTATCTCTCATCATCCGAGCGATAAGAGTACTGATTCCATCACATCTGAGGTTATATTCTCTTTTCTATTTATCTCTATGTCTCTGTCTCCAGTTTTAAGTAGAAGTACTGTATCTCTCTACTTTTAATTGTGGCATAACAAAAGTTAAAAGCTGACAGACAATTGCATAGCTAATAGACATAGTTGAAAGCAGATAAACATTTTTAATATAATTATGTAGTTTGGCATTAGTAATAGCAGACAGAGTGGTGCTATGAGATGGCTGGCGAATGATCAATAAAGGAGGTGACAACGGGTGGGTGGGGCGTTAAAAGTTCAGTCAAAATTAGAAATTTGAATAGGATATATATATATACATACGCACATATATAACATATATACACACATACACATATATGCGTACAGAGAGAGAGAGAAAGAGAGAGAGAGAGAGAGAGAGAGAGAGAGAGAGAGAGAGAGATACACACATACACATATATGCGTACAGAGAGAGAGAGAGAGAGAGGAGAGAGAGAGAGAGAGAGAGAGAGAGAGAGAGAGAAGAGAGAGAGAGAGAAAGGGAGAGACAGAGAGAAATAAAGTGCGAAAGCTATGCTGATTTAATATATTGTTATATGTAACGTGATATCCTGGCAAACAATAGTTATGTCGTTTGGTTTCCATATTTTGCTTATTTTCGACCTTAAATTTATGTTTATCATTAGGTTTAGTATCGTATAATACTAGGTCTATTGAACGGATCTGTCTATGAACGGATGTGTCTGGGCTGAGCTGTGCAATCACCAATAGATATTTCACCAGTGAAACCGACTGAATCCCCGCGGAACTAGTATCAGACTTTTAGTTGAGACTGAGTCATTATGACCATCTGTATATTTGATAGGAACACAGTGATAAACAGTGTGAATTAGTTTAATTAGTTCAGTATTTAAATGTTGATTAGCTCAACATTTAAGTGTCGATTAGATCGACATTTTGCTCGTATTTATTATTTGGTTAAACCCAATAAAGTTTGCTGGATTAAAAGTCATTTAAATTAAAATTGTCCTACTGGTGAGCGATATTGGAAGTTACACACATTTTCAAGCGATGTCTGTTAATTGCAGTGCAAAATAGCATCTGATTGCTTGGCACGATTCCCATCATTTTGCCAGTAGTTTCTATGGAAGCCCCGTTTAACTTGATTTTCAATAGAATGGAATGGGGTTGTTTTGGTTTGGAAAATGTCATTATTTTCCAAAATGGTACAAACGTCTCGAAGCATAAATTTGGATTCCCGGTCTGAATGGATTGAAGCTGCAATACCAAATATGAAAAATGTATTTTCAAGTCTGAGTATTTCTGTAGAAGCCGACATTTCTGAATATGCAAACTGAATAGAAAACATTGAGCGTTCATCTTTTACTATAAAGATATATCACTAAGAGTTATAATATGGCAGAATACCAATGAAGTCGATACTGTGACGATACTGTAACGATATTGTGATTGTAGTAACGTGATAAATTGTGCATGGTGAAAATTATAGAATCAGTGCTTAAATTCTAATCATGCAATTCACTTGTCTCAAGTCTCTCTTTAAAATCTTACAAAGAGAATGGCAAGTCCTTAGATCTGAATTAGTAGTCTTATTTAGTCACGCCAGGATGGTATAAAAGTTTATGTAAATATATGATTACAGGAGATATTATAATGAAGTATTTAGTCAATAGCAGCAGCAGGGCTATTGCTGTTTTTGCTCTGATTGTGTAGAATATCATATTTGTAGGTCAATAATTCCACCATAAACGAAGAATCTTCTTGCTCATTATTTGATATCTAATTTTGTAACTAAACATGATAAAGGTTACTTGCTGATTAGTGTTTAATGTGAAATGAACTACAGGTAAAAGATAACAAAAGATTTGTCATTTCCTAACACCTTTTATGAGTGGAAGATTTTATTCAGAAGAAGGAATTCTGGAGAAGGAAGTGACAAGTTTATTACACTGTGAAGGAACGCCGAGGACTGTAGTTCCAGAACCACAAGCTTTAACATGTAGTAGAACTTCAGATAAGACAGGTGAGAGAAAGAGAGAGAGAGAGAGGGGGGAGAGAAAGGGAAAGAGATGAAGAGAAAGCGAGAGAAATGAAGAGCGAGAGGAAGGGAAAGAGGAAGAACGAGAAAGAAGAAAGATGGATAAATAGACAGGTAGATAGATAGATATATAGATAGATAGATAGAGAGATAGAGAGATAGATAGATAGATAGATAGATAGATAGATAGATAGATAGATAGAGAGAGAGAGAGATAGAGAGAGAGAGAGAGAGAGATAGAGAGAGAGAGAGAGATTAACTACTAAAGTTTTGGATTGATGAATAGCATCATTCTTTGCACTGGAAGGTTAAGATTTAGTAGAAGTTGTATTAATTCTGCGAGAGGATTCATCCATTTGAAGAAACTAAACAACTACAACTTAAAACGGTTAGACTCGAACAGAAAATTGTCCGGTAATTGCCATTTGGATGGAAATTTTGTTTCCACTATAAAACACTATATTGCTAGGTTCGTACCACCCCCTTGAGATCCAACTATACTCTTGCTGAAAAATGTAGAATATCTCATAAGTAATATAAACCTCCTAAATTCAGCGGCGGCGTTAATGAAGATGTTACGCGTTAATTTAATATGTTAAACTTATCTTTATTAATGTATTTTGTCGTCAAGTAGGAAATTTGTAGAAAAGAAAAAATGTTTGCTAATGTTTTATAAATACAAGGAATAGTTTTATTCATCAAAATATGCACCCATATTGTCAATACACTTTTGCCAGTTCAGCGCGGAACTTTAAAAACTTGGCAATCTAGAGTCAATAAAATCTTGGAAGGCCTCTTTTACAGTATCGTCGGAATTAAATATTTTTCCTATCAAAAGTTATCCAAATTCTGGAAGATGTGGTAGTCAGTAGGAACAAGATCAGGTGAGTATGGTGGATGATGGAGAACTTCCAACTCCAACTCCTGTAGTTTCGTCAATGTAATTTTTGCGATGTGTGGTCTGGCGTTGTCTTACAATAAAGTAGGAGTGGATCTGTTGACTAATCTAGGTTGCTTTTTTTGTTTCTGCATCATTTGGTCCAGCTAGCTGCAGTATATTTCGGCCGTTATTGATGAGCCAGGTTTAATGAAATCTTAATAGATCACACCTGCGCCAGACCACAAAATACTCACCACCAAGCACACATCATCAGCTTCTTTTGATGAATTTTGCTTTCTGGACTGTGTTTTTGTGGCTCGTCTTTGTCCAACCATTGTGCTGAATGTTTACGGTTGTTGTATTGGATCCATTTCTCATCACATGTTACAATTCGATTAAAAAATGATTCATTTTTGTGACGAGAAAGTAGCATAATGCAGGCTTCCAAACGTTGCTATTTCTGATTTTCATTGAGATCATGTGGAACCCACTTATCCAACTTTTTCACTTTACCTATTTGAACTACGTAAGTCAATATTGTTTGCTTGCTAACACGAAGTAACAACTACAATTTACGGGCACTTTGAGATGGATCTGACTCGACGGTGGCTTTCAGTTCGTCATTGCTCACCTTTGTTTCTGGTCGACTGCATTGCTCGTTTGTGAGATCAAAGTTACCAGAACGAAAGTTTGCAAACCAATTTGATACTGTCTGCTGTGTAATAACATTAGAATGAAATACTCCATTAATATTATGAGCTGCCTGTGGTGCTGTATTTCCAAGAAAGAACTCATATTTCAAAACTGTACGAATTCCCGACTTATCCATCTCTAAACAAAAATAGCAAAGAAGATTTATAAATACTTTATAAAGCGCAAAATGAGTTAGAATAAAGAAATAGATGTATCAGCTTTCTAACGAAAAATAAAGATTGTCAAAATATAATAATGGCGCAAAATGAGCAGCTGTCAAAGTTTACCAGATACCTTGCTACAAATTTCATACTTGACGACCTAATATATCGAATTCTACATAGATATATGCAAAATCTACACAAATATAGGCGTTAGAACTTGTGAACCGCCAGCGGACCTTTTTCTTTGCAAATTTTTGCTCGTCGCACTAAAAAGCTTCCCTACCCCTATTGTAGTTGTTTGACATTGCTAGACATTGAGTAATCAACGAGGTGTTTCAACCTTTATGGGTCAGGTTTCAAGGAAATTACTCTTTACATTATATCGTTGGTAACAAATAAATATTTGACAGAAGAGACATTTGATATTGTTTAAGGTAATGTTTAGTCTTTTGGGACTATAAGTAAACGTGACCAAACATTCGCCATACTCCCTTAGTAGTTTTATAGACGACTACAATGTCGCCAAGATAGGCGTTAAACGCCTTTGATGTCATTATCTGAAATTATGCTTACCACCATCATTTGGAAAGCACTTACCGTAATATTTACACCAAAAACTAATCTCGTTAATCTGAATAAACATTCCGCCAGCTTGAAAAGCTGTGTATTATCTTTTTTTTTTTTGTAGTTTCAAAGCTGATATATAGATTTTATTGGAGGAAATCGAGCACGCGAGAAACTATAATATGAGAAGGATAGTCAACTAGATTGGTGTAACAATTTATCCTTTGCGAAGTGTCGATAACAAGTTTTTTGCCACCGTTTCAAATTACTACAACGTGTTCTTATTGCCTCCACATTTACTGTTCTTGCTATCATATATATTCTTCCTTCTATCAATCATTCTCGCCACATGTGGGAGCCAATGGTGCCATCGTCAAGGATACGTTTAGTCTCGTTCTAAATGAGGATTTCACAATGTGTAGGGAAGCGATGAGATATAGCAGCTATTACTTTCAAATCAATGTATAATTGTGAAGAAATAGGAGGAGGATGACACCAATAGATCCAGACAATGAGTTATTTCAAATAAAGATAACGAGACAGTGTGTTTAGATTGAGTTTCCAGGCTAATTCCAAGACACTCGCGAGATCTTGAGTGTGAAGCAATTTTGCAGTTTATGAAACTAATTCTGTTGTGTCTGGGGAGAGTCATTTTCTTTTTGTGCCTTATAATATAACACACTCACCGGTAAAATTTCCACTTTTTTCTTATTTTTATTCTCCTAAAATATTCGTTGCGTCTTGCAACCTTTTCACGGTAAGTGTGTTATATTATAAGGCACAAAAAGAAAATGACTCTCTCCAGACACAACAGAATATGCTTCAACACACGAACTCATATAAAGAATCTTGCAAACCAAAAACGAAATGAAACTAATTGTTATACGTAAATCAATCAACGCTTCGATATATTGGCTAGCCTCGTGTATATCGAGAGTAGTTTATAAAGTGAATTTCTTTAATGTTCATTTGATGTAGTGAGAGTAATAAAGGCTGATGCTATGAGATGTTTTGAGAGCTCACGAGAGTCTATTGTATATCCTAAATGAAGGCAACCCTGAAGCTTCTTTATTATACAAGTTTCGGGTCCATGTGGAAGAATGTACTCAACAAGTACTACGAAGAAGGCCAGTTTTGTTGACTTTGAAATATGCCATGTGAATTGACCTAGAGATAAAGAGACAACAACAACAACAACAGTTACAATTATTTTAACTTAAGTGTTAAGCTACCTAGTCCCAAGAAGCTATTATTGTAGGTTAATGGTCTGGCATGAGAGCCGCTGTTATCGGTTGGTAGAACTACAGACAACCTGCTGGCAAACCTGTTGTGGTTTCTACTCTGTAACAAATTTTGTAGCTGCATCCTTCCACAAGATTTTAACAGTGGAGGCATATGGCCTAGTGGTTAGAGCAGCGGACTCGCGGGTTCGAATCTCAGACCGGGCGATGTGTGTGTATTTATGAGCGAAACACCTAAGCTCCACGCGGCTCCGGCAGAAAGTAATGGCGAACTTCTGCTGACTCTTTCGCCACAACTTTCTCTCACTCTGTCCTCCTGCATCTTGCAGCTCACCTGCGACGGACGAGCGTCCCGTCTAGGTGGGGAACCTATACGCCAAGGAAACCGGGAAATCGGCCCTTATGAGCCAGGCATGGCTCGAGAAGGAACAAACAACAAAATTTTAACGACGATGTTGCCCACCAAAAAGTTGTTTTCATGTAGCCTACGGTTAGCACCGGCTGAGCAGACCTATTATCGACGGTGTTTCATCAATGATCATCTCGTCTGTTGTTTAGGTATAATATACATAATATACCCAATATATCTTTTTATTTTAAGAGGATAGGTTATAGTTTGCGTGTGATATCACTGATATTTCTAACAGTTCAAATACCCAGATAGCCAGGTAGAAGTTCTCATTAGACATTTCCATTGACAAACCAATGAAAACACATAAATGTGCTCTCTTGCCTGCGAGAAATAACGGTTAAATTTATCTCAGTTTACACGTTACTGTCTTTTATAAAAACGAGAAGGACATAGTGTTGACTAAGATAAAAATTTCTGGAAAATATGGGCTGTTCATGACTCTAATGCCTGTCATCTTTGGCTTGCTTGATGAAGGTCAACCTAAGGCTAAACAATGTCAGCAACAGCAACAACAACAACAACAGCAGTAGCAGCAGCAGCAGCAACAACAACAACAACAACAACAGCAGCAGCAGCAGCAGCAACAGCAACAACTTCTTTTATAGAATATATAGCAGAAAGTATGTATACGTTTCTACAAAGATATACATACAGCTTTGTACACGCACCCACGAAAGTTCAAATACCTTGTCTACATATATTATTCTCCGGAAATTGGACAGTTGGCATGGAGATAAAATAAATAACACTCAAGTAAACAAACAAGATAATATGCACACACCCACACACACACTCATATATACACACATATATATATTTATACAAACATACATGTATTTACATGTGTATATTTATATATGTATACACACACACACACACACACACGAGCAAAGAACATACACGTTATATACGTATAATGAATAACTTGAGAGATATTATCGAATTTTCTTAGATAGTATTAGGCAGTGATGGTGGTGGGGGAAATATTTGTCTCCAGAAAATAAAAATGCTCTCACCATCACCACCAACATCAACACTGCTGCCTCCACCCCCAACAACATCAACAACTGCATTCTCTGTTTTCTGTCTCGTTGGCTTTTTATTTTATATATATATATATATATATATATATATATATATATTATATATATATATATATATATATTAGTATGTATGTACGCACACACGGACATGCTTGTTTACTTAAACACACACGTGTACACACGCACACACACACGCACACATACACACACACACACACATATCGCTGATGCATCTGCTCAGCACAAGGGCCTAATAAGTTATGTTAGTCCTCTTGGAGGCAAATATGAAAAAGAAATACAACGAATACGATAGAGAAAGGGAAAAAACGAAGAAACAAAGGAAGACCAAAAGCAAAAAGAAACAAACAAATACTGTTTCGATGAAACTAAATAACGAACTAAACTGGTAAGGATGGTACACTTGATAAGGAGCCAATTATAATGACTTCGCATATAAACATCCGCCATCTTGAATTGTTGCAGTAAAGCTACGATATTTAGTTACAAATATACAATATAGAACATGAAAATCAGATTGATGGAAAGGAGCAAAAATAGGATAAACAGCTATTTTAAATTTGAAATGTCTATTCTTTTGTTTCATTTCATTTACTCCCCCAAGGAATTCTTTTGTTTGCTTGTGAAATCTCTATAAGGTTCTTGAATTTTCTATTTTGAAAACGAAATTTAGAAACAAAGTGCGCTAAATATAATTTCTTATAAGTTGTTTCATTATTTTATTATTTCATTTTAGTTTATGAAGAAATCTTAAACAAAAACGTTATATTACACTTGAAAAATAAAATAAAACGCAATTTCTTGTAGACAGGTAGAAAAATCTTAGTGGGAGATGTTGAGTGTAATAAATATCATGATAATATGAGGTGTTGATGGGTTTGTAGGAAAGCAACATGCTAAGTAGTGGGTTGAGATAAAACATAGATCACCAGATAAAAACGTCTTACAAATTAAAAGCAGTCAGGAATAAATTCCGTTAGTCTCCTTCGGTATCTAAATGCGAAGTTTCGAGAAGCTAGAATTATTACTGCATTTATTAAACCCCTCGTTAAATATATAGTATTCCCACTCATTTTTTTAAAGTCGCATACTGTAACTCTTCAAAACGTATTTAGAAAATTTGTGTTGTTACTGTTGTTTTTACTCTCAGGTCGGCACTGATGCAGCAGACCAATAACTACAAATGTTTCCCACCCTGGACATCTCACTTTTAATTCTTACGCAGGCGTGGTTGTGGTAAGATGTTTGCTTCCTAACCACATGGTTTCAGTCCCATTGTGTGGCATCATGAGCAAGTGTTTTCAACTATAACCTCGGGAAGGCCAAAATCTACTAAGGTAGACGGAAACAGAAGGAAGCCTGTCGTATATATATATATATATATATATATATATAATATATATATATATATATATATATATATATATATATATATATTATATATATATATATACATATATATGATATATATGTGTGTGTATTTGTGGCTACATACATACATACATTCATACATACATACATACATACATACATACATAGAAAATGTCATGTTGATGTTGTCGAAATTCCAATGAAAGAACCTTGGATCTAGGTTAGAAACATGCTTTTTTTCTACTGGTTTCTGGGTCATTTATTTTCATCAGCACAGGAAGACCGTTGGCTCGAGATGGCAGCACTAGGTCTTGCTCGAGATATATACTTTTAAAGTGACACACAGGCTCTGATCTCGAAAAGAGGAAAGCACTGAGTTTTAAATCTCTGAGCGAGATGTAATTAGGAAAATAGTACTACAGAGTAAAACTTTCCTGGGGCTAAAAACAGGTAGTAACATCATCATAAGCAGGGTTGCCGATTTACGTTGGCAAATAGATTTTACTCTGTAGTTGTGTTTTCCTCTTTACGAGATTAGTGACTGTGTGTTACTTTAAATGTATATACCTCTGTGCCGATGAAACGAAACAACCCAGAAACCATGGTCCGCAGGTACCGTTTGAGGCTGAATGGGGACATTAGCTCTCTTGTTCGGGGTATAAGAACGCAGTTGTGTGTCAGTAGCTAGCTGGAAAAGTTGTTTTCCCGAGGCTAAAAAAAAATGGTAGTAACAACGTTCTAAGAAGGACTGCCATTTTACTTTGGCAAATAAATTTTACTCTTTAGTACTGTTACTACTTACTTCTCGCTCAGAGTGTATGCGTGTATACGCACACACACACACACACACACGCACAGACACATAAACAGATACATATACACACATATATATGCATCTATATAATAATAATAATAATAATAATAATAATAATAATAATAATAATAATAATAATAATAATAATAATAATAATTAAAGAACAACCTAGGTCCAATGAAAACGCAGTAATGATAGAAAGAGTCAATGTATCTGACAAGCAAAGTGAAATGTTTT
This sequence comes from Octopus sinensis, assembly GCF_006345805.1. Classification (NCBI taxonomy): domain Eukaryota; kingdom Metazoa; phylum Mollusca; class Cephalopoda; order Octopoda; family Octopodidae; genus Octopus; species Octopus sinensis. The sequence continues at coordinate 45,220,776 of NC_043009.1, forward strand.
ATGAACCAGACATAAATATCATGGAAGATAAAAATCAGATAGATGACGAAAGTCACACTAAAATTGAGTCGACTGAATTAGATTATCTAAAAAATCAAATTGTGATTGAATAGCTGAAACCAGTATGAATGAACGTGGCACTTTCCCAAAATTCGCAACTCTAACCGAAGCCTGAAAGTAATTGATAAAATCTGCCTTGACCTTAAAAGTATAATTTCAGCTAATGATGTTGACATTACAGAACTCATTCACCTTTATTATGCATCGGCTAAGATCTCAGTGATTCTATGTGTTGAAAGGATTAGAAAACGAAAGCATTCCCAACAAAAAGGCTATTTTGCAAGAGAGAATTCAACACCAAATTCTACTACCAACAAAAACACGAACCTTCAAGAAAAAGTATAATACTTGACATCGATACCACTATAGTAAGTATCAAGTAAAAGGTACATGCTAAAACTGCTCGCATAGCACGGTATGAAAAGCACACTGAGATCTTCAAGGACAGCAACATGTTTAAAAATAATTCAAATCAGTTTTACAGGAAGATAGGTAAAATATCAATTACAATAAAATCTGCCCCATCAAAAGAAATGCAGGAATTTTGGAGTAAAATTTGGGCAGAAAAAAAAACGCACAACTACAAAACCCCTTGGATTGATAGAATATCTACTGCTTCAGCCTACTTAGAAGAACAAAAGTAGGAGGGTATCAATGTAGAGGAATTAACCAAAAATTTATAAATCCATAATCCGCTTAGCATCCATGTATAAAATATTATCAGCTGTCTTGACCAAATATAGTTATAATTTCTTAACAGAAAAGAAACAAAAAGGATATAAACGTGCGTCCTGTGGTTGCAAAGATAATTTTGGAAGATTGTCTCAAACAATGCAAGAAGTTATCAATAACCTGAATAAACTATAAAAAAGGTGAGATCCTATGTAGCATTAGTTTCGAGTTTGTGATTGCAAATCATATCTCCTCAACGGTAGGTTTTGGCATTTCTGATTGCTATAGTAGATCACTCTCAATGCCAGTAAATCAAATGACAGAATTGAATGAAACGGGTTTTATGTACATAGATACACACATGTATGTATATACATATATCATGTGATCGACGGGACAATCGGATTGTGTTATACATCGCTGGTCACAATGCGTCTTGCAGCATTTTGTCTGCCTTGGCGAGCAGCTTATCATATTCTCCTGACTCTGATCGGAAGACTAATCAGTCATCCGGTTACCCATTTACAGTGAGTGGACAGGAGTAAAGTGAAATGAAGGGTTTCGCATAAGAAAACAACGCATCGCTCGGTCCAGGAATCGAACCTGGACAGTCTAATGAAACAGTCTAACCATTAGTCCACGCGCCTTCAAATATACATATATACATATACACATGTACGTATACATACATACATAATACATACATACATATATATATATATATATATATATATTATATATTATACATGCTTGTGTATATATAATATATATATATATATATACAAAGAGCAATAAAGATTCAAGTTAATTTAAAAAATTTACTTGAATATGGTACCTAACTTAGATGCACAAAAAAAAACTATACTGATTTAACAATACAGTAATGTGGGGTGATTATAAGCGAGAAAGAAGCAACAAGAATGGATAGGTTTTTAGTAAATTAAATAAGTAAATTTTAATGACTTTTTGATAAGATTATACTTAGATTTTCCTAATGTATTTTCTGGTGATTTTAGCATCTGACCCCTTAAACCCTGACTGTGTTATCTCTTTAGATTCTCTTTAAACTCATAGCTGATTTCAACAGCAATAAATTAACGGTTTACTGGTCAAAGAATAATAATATTCCCCTTTTCCCAGATGCCTGTTGATTAAACCAGACTTACAGTCTACTAGCTCTCTGTATAACTAGAACCCTCTTTTTTCTTTTCTTTCTTTTTTCTTTTTTCCCTTCTTTCCCTATTCCTTTCTCTTTTCTCTTCTTCTTTTTCTTCTTCTTATTCTCTGTTCCCTTTTCTCTTCTCTTTTAGTCCCCATTTCCCCCCCCTTTTTTGCTCCCTCCTCCATTATTTTCTCTCTTTTCTTCTATTCCCTTCTCTATTCTTGGCCGATCTAGTAAGCCCTCAACCTTTAAGAGTTAAATAGCTGCAGCCTCTTGTGAATAGCAGTAATGTGATTAATATGGCAAACACCTAATCATATAACAGGATTGGTACCTACCTCATTGTGTTCAACCATTGTAAAATTTATCGCCTGTGAATATGAAATTCATCTCCATTCACTGGAAATTTACATCTACACCATTGGAATCTGTGCATATATACAAAGGATTAATTCACCCTCTCTGTAATGCTAATAACAATGGATAAATTTGTCTTCTGTGAGTATATAATCCCTCATCATATCTATGGAAATTCATATGGATTAGGTCACCTTCTCTGTGATGCTACCAAAACTTTTTTAAAATTCTGTGATAAGACTATGCATCATCTTTAAAGAACTTTAATGAACTTTAGAAATCTGTTTAATTATCTACATTACTTCATGAGTATAGCCTCAAACACTAGGATGTCTAGAGAACTTACATGTATTTTAGCTGATGAGTACGGGACTCGTTTATATGCTGTAATCTTTGCAACTTTTAATAAAACCTGTCCTTGTATGAACGATCGTACTAAAAACCTATCCATTCTTGTTGCTTCTTTCTCGCGTATATATATATATATATATATATATATATATATAATATACGTATATATGTACATACACATATTTATATGCATATATATTTGTATAAATATATATATATATATGTGTGTGTGTGTATGTATACGTATAAGTATATATATATATACTTATACGTATATATGTATATCACCATGATTACCGTGACCGACCAGGTTATCAGATGTTGCTACACATCGCTGGTCACAATGCGCTTCGCATTGTTTTAGCCTTCAAATGACGCCACCCCGCTGGGTAAGCGAGCAGGCCAACAGAAGAGTGAGAGAAAGTTGCGGCGAAAGAGTACAGCAAAGTTCGCCACCACCCCCTGCCGGAGCCTCGTGGAGTTTTAGGTGTTTTCGCTCAATAAACACTCACAACGCCCGGTCTGGGAATCGAAACCGCGTTCTTACAACCGCGAGTCCGCTGCCCTAACTTCTGGGCCATTGCGCCTCAACACACACACACCACACACCACACACACACACACATATATATATATATATATTATATACGCCACATAGCCATACATATATATTTTTAAATATTATATATATATATATATAATATATATATATATATATATATATATACACACGTGCATACACATAAGCATGTCTGTCTCTTTTGTTTGAGTGGATGTGTGCATGTGTAGGTGTGTCTATATGTATGTGCGCATCTGTGTTCTTATATATTTATATGTTTATGTCATGTGTTGTCTCGATATCTTACTTTCAGTGAATAAAAACATGACATTAGTTCTATGGAAGAGAGAAAAATACATTTTCGCCTTTGGTTATAATAGCAACCATTAATTAGAGTTTATTCCACTTGCACCAAATGTCTTCAGTTATCGTTGTCTGCAAGAAGAAATCTATGCTTGCGTGGACAGCTTACTAAATAGATATTGTGTGAATAAATATAATAGCTCACCTTCTCATTCACTCTTTCCCTCTCTCATACACATTCTCTATCTCTTTGACTCTTCCTCTGTTAGTATGCCCCCGTCTCTCTCTGTCTCTCTCTGTTTGCTAATGTCTATGTCTGCCATTCTATAGTTGTTTTTCTTTCATATAAAGCAGGATTATTAAAATTGCGCTATTAATTTACACATGAAGAACTACAGATGTCCAAGTAAATAGAGTAGAGACCTGCAAACTCAAAGGTCCGTAGTTCGTGTTCTCATGCAGATGAATCACTATTTTATCAATAAAAACATGTATGTTTATTTATTGATCCCTTAATGAAACGATTAAGTCCATCATGGAAACTTGATCTGCAACAATTAGCAACTGAATCTCCCTCAAATCATGCTCTGTCATTTAAAACGATATGAATGGCACATTGAATAATGTAGTCATATTTATATGTATCACGTGACTGACCAGACTATCAGACGCTGTTACATATCGCTGGACCCAATACGCTTTGCATCGTGGTAGCCTTCGAACGACGCCACCACTAGTAGGCCAAAACTCTTGATCGAAAGGGGGATTGTAGCAACATCGGTTGTCAAGCGATGGTGGGGGGGACAAACACACGCACAAATGCACACACGCATAAACATATATATGAATATATTTATGTGTGTGTGTGTGTGTTTGCATGTGTGTGTGTATGTGTGTGTACCTCTGTCTCCTTGTGTGTGCATATCTGAGTGTGTCTGTGTATGGGTTTTTGTGACTACGTACTGTGTCTGTATGTGTGGATGTGTGTCTCGATATGTATCCTTGAGTGAAGTGAAGTGTGTGTATGTGGTCACGTGTTTCAGTCTTCATTTGCGTATGTATGTGTGTGTGTGTGTGCTTGTTTGTTTATATTACCTGTGTACCTATCCGTCTGTATGTCTACTTGTTTACATTCATATCCATTTACCTACAGGGGATAATTTTATAACTACAACATTATTCTAATTCAATTAGCTAGTAGATCTAATTTTATAGGTTTTCAGAAATCTGACGTGAAATTTATGGTTATAGGAGGGGAACGCGTCTGAAAACTTATTTAACATATCGGCGTTATATAATTTGAGGATTATATACGATTCCCTTGCACACAATGTACACCTTGCTGAACCATTAACATATAGGGGACCCCTCGCAATTATGGACCACGCAGTGGGACTGAACCCGGAACCATGTGGTTCGTAAGCAAGCTACATACCACACAACTACTCCTATGCCTATGTATAAATATATATGATTCAATTACATTGATTGAATGTCTTCATTTATGCGTTTATGCGTTGTATATACACCTCTATAACTATAGTACCTTTTTCAATGTTTTATGAAATTGATATAACACTGAATTAAAATATTTATACGGGTTTTTCCTATATATTTTTGGACGGACTCTCTCTCTCTCTCTTTCTCTCTCCCCCCTCTCTCTCTCTGTATATATATATATATATAAACATACATACATACATACATACATACATACATACATACATACATACATACATACATATATATATATATAATATATATATATATATATATATATATATATATATATATATACACACACGTTTATGTATTATTTGCAAGATTTCTTTATGTAAGGAATCTTGCAAATCATACATAACGTATAAACGTGTATATATATATATATATATATATATATATAATATATATATATAACATATATATATACATGTTTTTTCATGTATATTTATCTATTTCTTCCCTCCACTTACCAATAACAAACTGACTACCTCCTCTTGACCACCAAAAAGCAATTGTCTTCTAATTTACCTAAAACCCCATCCCATATATCTGATTCTATTCAATTATTCTATTCATTCATTTATTTATTTTCTCACTGACTCTTCTCATTTCAAAAAAATCTCTGGCCTTTTGACCACTCCCCTAAGAACAATAGCTTGTGCCCTGTTTATCTCCTAAATACCAACTTACCCCCAAAACGTCCCCCCCCATTAAATCTGCCTAAATGTATAAATACCAGACCTTATTTTGACAGCAAGCTTCCTGAAGATTTCATCTGAATGAAACAGTTCTAGTCCTGTAGAAGCTCCTTCTATAAAATAAATTACTTTACTCTGCTATGTATTGAGTACCATATTTACTGTGGCTAACCCCGACTCAACCTGGGACCTATATATATATATATATATATATATATGTATATAAAGGTGTATTGGCTAGTGTTTAGTAGTTCGTCACACTATTCATAAGGAATTGATTTACACTATTGCTCTTGGTACTAGGATTAAAACCAGGACTGTCATAATAGACAACTTCACCGGTGTATTCTTTATGGTGGCATTTTACTGAAACACTTAGGGGTCTAGCAATGAATTGTAGTGTGTCCATTAACACCCCGAGTGGTGTGTCCGTTAACACATCGAGTCATTAAAGATGAGTGAACACAGCACTATAAGACAACGTATGTAGCATCTAACATAAAGCACCTGAATTACATTATGTATAATCTACGTAAAAACATTATATAAAACATTATATAAGACGTCGCTTACCAGAGTAAATGTGCTATGTAACATGTACCTTGCAATATAGCAAACATTATGTAACAAGCAACTTACTATACTAAGAACCACTTTAACACAGCATATGACAAAGTAAATAAACTATGAAACACTTGTGTTACTATAACGAAAATAAACTATGTCAGAGCTTAACAACGCACCACACAAAATACCTCACACGCCTCTTGTTATTTAAGCCAGTAACATTCAGCAACAAATGCATTATGTAACACAGGATATCATATAGTAAATGAACCACAAAACACATAAATTACCATACTGCAAATAAACTACGTCAACACCTATATCATCACAGTGTAAAATAAACTACATCAAATAGAATTTAACCGCGGAACACACAAATTACATAACACGTAACTTGCCGCATCACAACTAAATTAAGAGACCAGTAAATTTACGTAACACGAAATTTACTACAAGTAAAATGAATTACGTAATTTTATAGGCTGTTTAGTTGTTTGATTTATACCTGCAGGCTTTTCAGTAGTCCAACAATTTCCGCAGATTACCGAATAAAAATTGACAATTCAGAACCAGTTGCTTCGTTGTCGTTTTTGTTTTTACCGACAATTTAAGGTAGCAGCACCGAAAATTACTTTGCAAGATGGCGGAAATAAAAATTGATGTTATAGCAAAACTTAAAATATGTTTCAAATTAGAACCAGTTTAAATTCATTATGAGAAGATTTATTTTCGTGTTAATCTCAAATAATTTGGATTTAAAACCGAGAGGTAGAGAAAAAGAGAGAAAGAGAGAGAGAGAGAGAGAGAGAGAGAGAAAAGGAGAGGGAAACAAAGGGAAGAGGAGAAAGAGAAAGAGAGAAAGAGAGAAAGAAGACAGTGAGTGAAAGAGAGAATACAGAGAGAAAGAAAGAGGAAGAAAAGGAGAGAAAAACAAAGAGAGGAAGAAAAAGAGGGAGAGAGAGAAAGAGAGAGAAAAATGGAGAGAGAAACAATGGGAGGAAGAAAGAGGAAGAGAAAGAGAGAAAAAAGAGAGAAAGGAAAGGAGAGAACGAGAGAGAGAGAAAGAGAGAAAATGAGAGAGATAGAGGGAAAGGGAGAAAACGAGAGAGAGAGAGAAAGTGGGAGAGAGAAAAAGTGGGAGAGAGAAAAAGTGAGAGAGAGTGAGAGACAAAGAGAGAAAGAGAGAGAGAGAGAGAGAAAGAGAGAGGAGAGAGAGAGAGAAAGAGAGAGAGAGAGCAGAATGTTGCAGACACTTTCGATCTATTTGGGTGTTATGCGTTAGAATTATTCACGTGAACACATCCAAAACTTACCACAGAGCGAATTACGTAACACCTAACTTGTCGCATCAAAAATAAATGTAAAAGCATGATAGCTTTTATTTAATAATAAGTACACAATACAAATTACACAACACATTTTGCAGCATATGAAATTACATATTTTGTATTAATACTAGACTACCTATGACCTGTTGGTTTACCTGGAAAGTCTGAGTTTCCCAGCAACAGAGTTTTGTTTCACGTTTTTTTTCTTATTCAGGTTATTTCGCATGCTCTTAACAAATGTGACATCGAAACCACGCGTAAACGGCTCCTTTCCTCGGAAAAGGAAAGATTTGGCTGTCCACGTAACAGGTATTTCGGGTCCTTTATCACAAATAACTGTTACGTGGTAGCCGGGCGTGCTAGAAATAGCAGCCAAATCTTTGGAGTTGAGATACGTTGAATGCACTCCAAAATAAATTTGTAATGGTATTCCCTTGGGGCGATCTTTCGCCTTGACTCTCAGAGCTGTCACTTTAACTCACATTACTCGCTTTGACTCTCAGGACTGTCATCCGAATCCGTAAATTTTTTCTATTGATTTACTTTTGTTTTAAAGTGAAACAGATGAGAAAGGGAAAGATTATGAACGTGTATATGAAATGGATGTGTATGTGTGTGTGTGAGAAAGAGAGAGAGAGAGTGCCACTTACAGATACACGAGAACACACACGTGCACTCATTCACTCTCTCTCTCTCCCTCATACACACATGCACACGTACATTCAAAAAAGCTGTACGCATGTGTATTGATGCATGTACGTATATATGACAACATACCTCTTCACTCACTCTTTCTCTCTCTTTTTCTTTGTCTCTTTCTTCCTCTCTGTCACTCTTTCTCTCTCTTTTTTTTCACACACACAGGTCCATTTCATACACACGTACATACTTCTTTCACTTTCTCCTCTCTTTCACTTAAAAACAAAAGTAAATAAATAAAAAGATTTTTACAGAAATTGACGATGTAAAAATAATTAAAAAACATTAAAATATTGTTTGTTTAAAGAAGGCGAAAATATAAGTACTTACTGTACAAATAACTTACAGTCTTGAAATCACATTCAGTTAAAAATATTTCTAAATGATTAAAATATTGTATACGTCAAAAGTCGGCCTTTTTTTTTCTTAGCGCGAAGACAGTGTGTGTGTATATATCACAGATAGCGGACGTGTGTTTATGTTGATTGACATGTCATGACTTCATTATATGCGTGTGTATTCTGTATGTGTGTATGTGTTGACGTCACGGAAGCCATGTTTTTTTTCGTCAAGAAATTACAAGCAAAGATTGTGTTTACTCGTTTTCATTAATGAACAGAGGTCCAAATGTGAAAAAATTTGTATTGCACTGCCGAAGGAAAGTATGAAAATGAGTATGCAAAACGAATTGAGATAAAATATACTATTTATGAGATATTTCGGGTACAAACAAACATGCCAAGAGTTTTTGTATTATCGAGATTAATACGTTAATCGTTAGCATGCCGGATGAAATGCTTAGCGGTATTTCGTTCGTCTCCACGTTCTGAGTTCAAATTCCGCCGAGACACTCTTTGCCTTTTATCCTTTAGAAGACGAAAAGTAAGTACCAGTTGAGTACTGGTGTCGATGTAATCGACTTTTCCCCTCAACTGAAATTGTTGGTCTTGTGCCAAAATTTGAAATCAATATTATGTTAATCTTGCTTAATGTTAAACCTACTTCATTAACCAAATACTTATTGATAGAATAATTTTACGTTGAGAAATGCCTATTATGTTTTCTTGTTACATGCAAGTGGACTTGGTAGTTTTAGAATTAAGACATTTATTTCCGCGGGCAGAGTTGATGATGGAACACGAACAGTGCAGCTTTAGATTAACAGTATTACACTTAGGTGACCCCTACAAACTGCGGCTACCTTAGCAATGAACAAATGTAATATAAGAGTTCAATGATTTAAAATATGTAAAACAATTGAAATTAACAAAAACGTAAAGAAGATAGGTATTAAAAACAGATGAAGACATGCGTAATTATGGCAGTGAAGTATTGGGAAGAGATACGTCAAATACGCACAACGAAATAAGTTACGAGCAATAGAATGAAATAGACTGACCTGTAAATAAGAAAATACAAACTGCACAACAGACGACAGGATAACGTAGCAAAAAGAGACGGTGTATATATAAGAAAAATAGTCTTGGCGCTGATATTTCTTTTTAATAACACAAGAAAAAATATTCATAAAATTTCACGACAGCTTTCCATAATATACTTCCTGTCATTTGCCATAGAATTTTCACAGCATTTACTTTATAATCACCCATAAATTGGTATGGTAAAGATTTTGATAAAGATTCAGTAACGCTATATATTGATTTTAAATGAACGATTTCATGACTTTGTTATAAAAATAATTTCTGAAATTTTCAAATCACTAAAATAAAGCCTATGAAAAGAGCTTAATCAGTTGTAAAATCTATAGGGGATATTTTCCTTTTGATATCAGTTCATTCTTCACATAAATCAATCGTATGATCGATAAAGAATGATCTCATTAAATATTGATTTCTAGTTTACAGTAGATGGGCTTTTTTTTATTGGAAAGGGAATAAACAAAGAAAGAAAATAAGAAAATTAATTCCTGGAAATTATTTCTTTTCTCGGACGATGGATGCTGAAAATAAATTCCACTCCATAGAAAACAGGAGAAATATAGTTTAGAATACCCGACGGTATTATCCAGATTATAAAATTGCAACGTTTTATGTCGTAAGACAATATTTAATCGCATGGCGTGGTAGATGAAGCCGAATTGATTACGCGACCTCGTTTCGACTTTTGGTTCATGCAAGTCTACATACATTCTTGGAAAATGCATCAAACAATGTCCTCGATTTCTTTCCCCGGAACCAAATTCCAAACCGTTGCGAAAGGGCTGGAGAGTTGCTTGATTACCTGTTTCTGACTCCAGACTGGGTATATGTTCCAATTAACTCTGAAACGGTGCATTTCAACAAACAGGAGATTACCCCGGTAAGAACAACATATTGCTTTAAATAGCACAACACTTTACAGTTGACTGAACTTGCTACGTTGAGTTTTCCTCCTCTTCTGAGTATTGTATGGATAGTTGCCTTATTATCTTGTATATACATCACAGGAAGACAGAGTCTTCAATGTTAGCGTGTGACTAGTTGCCAAAAGTTTTCATCACCTTGGATCTACTTAAAAATTAGCATTTTACCTGCCATGCTTACTCTACTGCAGAACTACAGGTTTCTGGAATTATAGGCCTGCTCACATTTTTTCCACAGGCACCATTGAACTAAAATTCAAATTCGCTAATAACGGTATCCATCTCACTAGTCAGGGAGAGCCCTCCTGATTATTAAGAGGTAAACTTGTGTCCAATCTACGGTCTTTTTCGATCAACACCTGGAGCTTATTTCACAATTCTTCCAATGGAGAAAATTATGAACGTAAGTCCTGAAAATATAGAGAGTATTTGTACACAGCAACCGAAAAAGCAATGAAAATTCTGAGTGTTATATAATATCGATTCTGATTTCACATTTTACCCATTTCTGGATCTGTTGAAGTTGACTTTGGTCCCAGACACGATGAATAATGTATCAGTTATAAACTGAGACATATTTAATCAACAGCTGCCCATCTCACAAAATCCTGATGTCAATCTAGAAAAAATATTATTGTCAAAAATACAGAAAACTGACAGAAAACGGAAGAGAGCCAGTGCAATTCAGTACAAAGATCTTTCATTAAAGTTTCTATGTTGAAATCTTGCTGGAATTGCTCCTGAACTAAGACCAATTTTGCCTCACCCTATGGATTGATAGAATATATAAGAGTAAAATACTGGGATTTGATTTAAAAAAATTAAAAACCGTTACTAAAATGTGAGTGGCTTTGTTCCAATGATACGAATCATTCTTATTAACTCTGTCACGTCACCGAATACTGGACCTTTGGTTAAAATTCGCCACTCTGAGAAAAGCGTAAACAAAACTGTCATGATTACCATTTCTTCCTTCTGTAATAAGTATAGTATATAGTAGGCGCAGGCATCGGGATGTAGTTAAGAAACTCGCTTCGTAACCACGCGATTTTGGTTCAGTACCCCTGTGCAGCACCTTGGGCAAGTATCTTCTTTTATTGCCCAGTGCTGACCGATGCCTTGTGAGAAAATTTGTAGGCGGAAACTGCGTGGAATCCCATCATATATATATATATATACATATATATATAT
>NC_043009.1:45240087-45275087 GCF_006345805.1 Octopus sinensis
ACTACATGGATTCGGGTTCTTCTTCCACTGCACAGCATATGTTTCAAGTGACTTCTATTATAACTTAGACCCGACCAATATTCATGTGAGTGAATTTGCTAGGCAGAAACTGTGAAGAAACATGTTATATGCATATGTGTGTGTACACCTTGTTTTTGTATGTCTTTCAACTTCTTGACAACCGGTGTTGTTAGTTTACGTTGTCGTAAAGTAGGTTTTCCATTAAACAGAAACTTAGATAATAAGTTAAACATGATCTAGGGTCAATTTCTTTTTTCGTTTTCATGGCGGTGCTCCAGGATAGTCACAGTCGAGTAAATGAAACAAGTGAAAGAATAAAAGCATGGTAGGGTGTTGTTTGAGGGAGGATTGGCTGATGTTTCTTCTACGCTGATGATGACGGAAACGCTTCTTCTCACGCACCGTTTTTAATTAATGACCCAACGAAAAGTTATATAAGCTCAACCTCTCATAACTAACAACTTTGAGCCATAACGGTGTTCAAAGAACCGCTTCCTCTCCGATCAAAAGGTCCAGTCGCTCGATGAAAAATATATTCACATAGAGACCAAAACTGTTTTCGCTATTTAATAGTTTTCGTTTGATTTTAGTTTGCTCTATTCTTGAATTAAATGAATAATTATTAATTTTTGTTTTAAAATTCAAATCAAGTTAGTATTGAAGCATTTTATGTTTTCCACAAACCGATCACTTATATCTTTCTGAAAAACCAGGTCAGTCTTCATTGGAAATATCAAAGTCAATAGATTCACATCAGCGTCTAACAGAAACTATGCTTCTTTTTTTCCCTTCTTTTGATCTAACTAGAATTCTAATTCTTCCTTTCGTCCCTGCAATTCTACTTAATAATTTTAAAAATAAATGCCACTTCTTTCATCTTTTGTCTTTCTATAGATCGACGTGCAAGATTTTTTTGCGTCTAATCAAAATGAAATTATCTTGCCAATACAGTAGAGATAACTTTTAATAAATATTTGAAACTTTCTATTCTAAATTAAGATACAGATGTTAGAACATTAACATAATTGCACTGTAAAAAGTACATTAGCAATTCGAATGCATATGCATACACATGCATGAATATATCATCACATACAGGCACACCAATCAGCATAATTTACATAACATTATTTGCATTTTCCATAAATTACATTGACTGCTGTTATTTTTGTTGCTGTTATTATTATTATTATATTATTATTATTATTATTATTATTATTATTATTATTGCTGTGGTTGTTGTAATTGCTGATATTAAGACAGCGAGGTAGCAGAATCGTTAGCACGTCGGGCAAAATGCTCAGCGACATTTCGTCTATCTTTACGTTCTGAGTTCAAATTCCGCAGGGATCGACTCTGCCTTTCATCCTTTCGGGGTCGATAAAATGAGTACCAGTCGAGCACTGGGGTCGAAATAATCGACTAGTCCCTCCAACGCAATATCAGGTCTTGGGCCTGTAGTGGGAAGAATTATTATTGAGTTGTCTTATTTTTACCACGTGCTTTTACTGCAATACCGGGCGCAGCTCTGTGTGCCTTGGGTATGTGCTGTGGTTTGTTTTAAAATTGTTATTTTCATTGAAAATGCTTTACGTACTATATGTGTGGTGCCTTATACTACTATTTTAATATGCTATATATAGTTTTTTAAGTCTTGGTGTTTTGGTTATGTGTTTGTCTATACGTTTTTAATCATACCTAATGCAACTATTATTATAGGGATTGTTTCTGTTTTTAGGCTTCACATTCGGCTTCACATTTGCAGATCTTTGTATTTTGATAGTTTCTCCATTTCTTTTAAAGAAACATTGTCATCTGTTGGTATTGATACATCGATTAGAAGGTATTATTCTTCTTCTTGTTCTTCTTGTTCTTGTTCTTGTTCTTGTTCATGTTCTTGCTGTTGTTTTTGTTATTGTTGTTGTTGTTGTTGTTGTTGTTGTTCTTCTTCTTCTTCTTCTTCTTCTTCTTCTTCTTCTTCTTCTTCTTATTATTATTATTATTATTAATATGCTAACTTTTGCTTTTTTACTACAGACCTGTGGTATGTGTCACACTTACTTCAAAGGAAGAGATAAAAAGATTGAAGGGAGAGGTACAAAGAAAATGAGAGATACAAAGTGTTAAACAGAGGAGGTATAGTTGAAGCGAGAGAGAGGAAATGAGAGAGCCAATGAGTGGTGACTGAAATGAAAGTGGCGTTCCTTTGTTTTAAATGTTTATCAGTATTTCCAGAGTATACTAATGCATACAACGAAAGAAAAGTAGATACCTACCTATCTACCTACCTACCTACCTACCTACCTACCTACCTACCTACATACATACATACATACATACATACATACACATACATACATACATATAAATACACATTGTTAAATTAAAAGCAGGAGAGAGGAGAGACAGATAGGAAGTGATACAAAGAGAGAGAGAGAGAGAGAGAGAGAGAGAGAGAGAGAGAGAGTGAGAGAGACAGCGAGTGTTGACTAAAAGGAAGGTGGCGTTCCTTATTTTGATTTTAAATGTTTATCAGTGTTTTCAGAATAGACAGATACACATATCGAAAGTAATGTAGATACATAGGCACACAGACACATTATTATAACAAAGAAAAATAACTAGAGCAAATATTGGATGTCACTTCCACTTTTCATTACCGCACAAGGATAAAATTAACTCGCAAGTGGCTGAGTACTCCACAGACATGCCTGCCATTAACGTAGTTCTCAGGGAGATTCAGGTTCACACAGAATGTGACAAAGCTGGCCCCTTTGAAATACGGGCACTACGCATCTTTGTCTGCTGAGTGCACTGCAGCAAGGTGAAGTAGAGTGCCTTGCTCAAGAACACAGCGCACCACCGGAAATCGTACTCATGATCTTACGATCGTGAGCTGATGCCCCTAACCACTGAGTGACGCACCTTCACAATCTTAATCGTAGAGAAAAGGAGTGAAGCGATAGAGGCAGGAAAAGGAAAGCCTCAGTCATTTAAAAGGACAATTAGACTGAAATACGACCGATCTTTTCTAGATTCTTTACATTTAAGAATGAAGAAGAGTGAAAGTATTTCAGGTGTTTAGGTTTTCATTTTGGGAATTCTAGAAGGTTCAAGTGTTAGTTCTCTCTTCTTATTCCAACCCCATTGTTTGATAATTCCTCATGTCTTTTAGTCGGGAGGAAAGACCATGATTTTTTTCAGGCACGTTTAACGTTTTCTATACAAACTACAAAGAAGCCGCCTTCCCCTTTTTCATACAAAAACTAATGCAAATTATGAAAGGGGTATAGTTGTAAAAAGAACTTAGAAAAATGGGTAATACTCCCTACAAAATGGGTGGGGGATAAAAGTCAGCAACAGGTGGCTATACACGAAATTCAGCCCTATGTCTTATAGAGTGTCTTGTACTATAGCCTCCAGCCGACCAATGCCTTGTGAATGGATTTGGTAGAGAAGGTGAAAGAAGCCCGTCGTATATATATATATATATATATATATATATATATATATATTATATATATATATATATATATATATATATAATCATATCAAAGGGAAATGGAAATTAATTAAAATTTACATTTCCAGTGGTCTAACGTGTAAAAATTTAGTCCAAAAGACTATGTATTAGTCATAAGATACAGTGTACATTTAAACACATGAGGAATCCACTCATAGGATTCAACACGCTAGAAAGAACAGCTAGGTTCTATAACCACAAAATTAGGGATAAAATTCGACAGGAACGAAATGAAAAATAAAAACATTTTACCATCTAGTTTCCTGGACCAATTGGTTTCTGATTTTAGTTTAGCGAGTAAATGAATAACATATACACTCGCCAGGTGCAATCGTCTTCAGCAGGAACACGTAGGGTTAAACGTATACACACGAGGCGATCAAACTACGTGGCCCATGTTTACACATTCTAACTTTTTCAACATCTACTGCGCAGCCGCAGTCCTTCGCCAGCAATAAAAAAATGCCAACTTTTAAAAACCGAAAATTATCCAAAAACTTACAATATTTAATCATATCAAAGAGGAATGCCAGAATTGATAGCGTTTCTTCACGGTCTTTACGTTTTGAGTTCAAATTCCATCGCGTCCAACTTTGCCTTTCCTCCTTTTGGAGTCGATAAGATACAGTAACAATCAAGTTCTGGGTTGGATATAATCAATTAATCCCTTCTTAAATTTCAAGCTTTGTGCCTATATCAGAAAGCGTTATTATTATTTGTCTTGATTTTACTTTAATTTGCACTAATTGCACCCAAGTCTCAATCAGAGACGTGAAGGGACTCAAGGCACCCCAAGTCTCAAAGTCTGCTCGGACAGGGTAGACTTAGAGCTAAACAACAACACTATTTGCATCAGTAGCAGCAGCTGCAAAAACAACTTGCCACAAAAATGCATTGAGTCGAAGCATAATATGAAGATAAGGCAACGGAAAAATTTCCAGTTGAAAAACTGGAGGTCACGTTGTTAAACATGAAGATGGCGAGCTTGATGTAAGGTCGAATTTTTGAAACCATTATTGTTATATATCTAAACATTCCATGACAAATTCCCATCACCCTATACATAAACTTAATTTAATATTTATTAGTAATGGAATAATAAACTAATTTCTCTTCTAATATTGATCTTCGATTTTTCCCGATAAGATAACTCAATCATTCCTTTCATTTAAATGCGGATTCTACATAAATTAAAAAATATTAAGGAAAATCTCCATATATCTAAATATAACATCTCGTTTGCAGGAATGGCTTTATTAGAAGTCATTAATAAATTGCTTTTTATTTAATATTAGAAATTTATTTGTAGTTTTAAAATCAATTGGTGTTTCATGAGTTTTTCTCCATGGCTATTAAGTAAATGAAGCATAAAGACAGATATTAATTAAGCATGTATAAAATAGTGGCGATATTTTACTATCACTTAGCAATTAGTCGGATTGCAGAAGGCTGAATTTAATGCTGATCTAGAAAGTCAAATTCTGAATTTCGAGATATCGAGATATCATATATTCACTTTACTCTATAAACGGGTTTTAGGTATTAGCTACTGGCCATACTGAGGCAGCACTATCAAAGATTTTAGTAAATCACATTGATCCCAACACTTGAGCCTGGCACTTATTTGGCCATTCTCTATTCCTCGAAAAGCTAAGTTATAACAGCTAAAGCGGCAGAACATAAATAACAGCACCAGATTCAGATTGGTGTAATCATAAACACAGACCTACACGTACACACTCACGCACACACACACACACACACACAAACACACACAAACACACACACACACACATGCACGCACACACACAAAATACCACATTGTTCTTTCAACTGATAGTTGTCTCCTTAGAAATTGTGACTTCCATCCTTAGGACTCCAGCGTTTGATTTAAGCGACATTTAGCTGTTGTTTCTACTAGGTTGAGCAACCCTACACTGGATCGTCACCGAATCGTAAAATGGCGTGATTTGCAGGTTAAATCTAGCTAGTAACGATTGTAGGTGAACATGTGTGTGTATAAAGATGTGTTACTGATAGTAAGGAAAGATTCAACGAGAAGTGAGAGCTTGGCTAATAAAGATGAATATGCAAACATATTAAAGTTATCATAACGATCTTAAATGAGCTACAGCTCGTTCACCCTTAAACTGCATTCATCCGTAGGGTTTCATATTAAACGTTCGGCAAGTTATCGATTGACCATCAGTTTAGTCCATTTTATAAATTACATCAAATGAGACGTGAAGTATGCAGTAATCAATTCATATAAATATGTTTATATGCACATTAGATAGAGTAGGGCTTGCATTTATGGGTGCAAAGATTGATTTGATTTAGATTTAAGAATTTTGCATCGTAACCTTGTATTTCTGAGGCCGATTCAAATCCTCGAGGGTCTTGAGAAAGTGTGTTTTTATCGTATATATGTTGAATATAGCCTCGGATTGAACTGTCTTCAGTGGAATTTGTTAAACGGAAATGTATAAAGACTTATTGTACATGTATGTATGTATGTATGTATGTATGTATGTATGTATGTATGTATGTATGTACGTATGTACGTATGTATGTATGTATGTATGTATGCATGTATCCCATTATTCAGTTTTATTCCAAGATTTCTTGCCAATAGAGAAAGAGTCGGTTTAAATGCAATTTCAACGTAAACGGTATTTTTGAATGTATGTATGTACGCATGTATATGTGCAGATTTGCATGTTTCGTTTTATGTATATATTCTCATATATATACATGTCTAGACATGCTCATATATACTTAAATGAAAAATTTCTGGTATGCCTTACAGATTTTTACAGTTCTAGTGATGGCTTTGATCTGTAGTCTTCGAACCAGCTTTCTCTTTTTCTGGTTTTGAGAAGCCTAGTTTCTCAAGATTGGTATTTAGGCCGTGTGTTACATATAACAGTGTCCCAATGATTACAGGTATAAACCCGAACTTGTAATCTGGATAGAGTAGTTGTAGATTCCTCAATTGTTCAGGATAGGTATATTCTTTTTAGCTGATCTTTATCTCTATGTTAATATCCACTGGGCAGATGTATGTATGCATGTATGTAATATATATATATAAACATATACACACACACATATATATATATATTATATATATATATATATATAATATATATATATATATATATATATATATACATATATATACATACATACATATATACGCACGCACACACGCACACACACACACTTGAGGTGCATTCCGGAAGGTTTGAGACATTTTTAGGAGAAGCAGTTATAACTGGTCTAGATTACGGTAATGTTAGTATATCATTACAATACATCTAATTAGCTGATCCGACACCTTTATTGAAATTCCAGATCGAAGGAGACAGCAGTAACAGAACTTGGAAAGCACCCTGCTAAACACTACTTGTTACATTTGACTAGTTTCTAGAATGCAGTCGGGATGCGAAGACAATTTTTGAGCGCACTACGCAATATAGTTTTGTGTCAATCTGGGAAAAGATGCTACAGACACTTATAAAACGCTCCAGACGGCTTATGGATTAACTAAGACTAAAGGCCAGGTAAAGCAAAGCAAGTCTACTGGGAAGCTTATAATGATCCCTTCTTTCGACAGTAAGGGCATAATCTACGTCCCATATGTTCCCTATGGCTAGAAGGTCAACAGTAAGTACTTTGCGGAGGTTTTGAGGAATTTCAGGAAGAGATTTCGTTGCAAAAGGCCAAAGCACCAGCATCAGTCCAAATTTCCATCCTAGTAACCAAATATTTGACTGATGTGGGCATCAAATAAATCCTTCACTCTCCTTACAGCCCAGACTTTGCTTTGTGTGACTTTTGGTTGTTAGCCAAGCTGAAGGCGAAGATGAGGGAGGCTGCGACAAGTGTCCTGGACACCTCGCCTTTGGAGAACTTCCACGGAGCCTTCACAAAGTAGCTGGAGCGCTACGACAAGTGACCTTAAGAGATTCCAACTTTGAAGTAGATTAGGGTTATGCACTTCTTTAAATGAAAAAAGGCACAAAATTTCTGGAATGCATTTTGTATATGTATGTATGCACATATGTATGTAAGCATGTATGTATGTATGTATGTACATATGTATGTAAGCATGTATGTATGTATGTATGTATGTATGTATGTATGTATCTATGTATGTATGTATGTATCTATATACATATATATATATATGTATGTATATCTATCTATCTATATATATATATATATAAATATACATGAATACATACATACATAAAAACATGCATATACACACATACGCGCACACGCAAACACACCTGCATACACACACACACATATACACACACACACACATATATATATACATACACCATAAGAATTAAAATGAATCATGATCTTAACATAATGTTGCAGAGTTAGTGACCCGCAAACTTCTTGCTTATTAAATAAATTAATCAAATTCACTAGATACATGAGACAGATGAATCGAATATGAGTATCATAATGGCATTAACGTATAAGGTTTTTGAATGTGATTGCTAATGAAGGTTAATAAGCTAGAAACGGTTGACCAAAATATACCTTTCACTATATCTTGGTTGGCAGTATCGAGGAACTACAACAGAATAATAATGTCTATTGAATGGTTTCGTGTACTTCAATATATGTTTAAGCTGGTTAAATACATTTTTCTATTACATTTACCAAAACTCTCCCTTGTGAGCTAATTGCGAGTATTAGCCTTACTGTTATATATTATTTGGAACTAATGAGATGACAAATCGATTCTTTAGCATAGCCAAGTATATAAAAGGTTTAATTTTGGTCTCATCGAAGAGATATTATTTTCACAGTGACAATGTGTTATTCTTATCTTACAACACAACGAGGTTAATACCATCAGCCAATCGCCTTTACATTTTGATTGATTTCGCTAGGCTAAAAGCCAATCTTCGCAACTGAGGGGTTTATTATATTGTGTTAATAAAAAATTCATTATTGGTATAAATATATGAACAAGTGAGCTTTTACCAATTATTTGATCTACTAGATGCAGCTCTCAGATCATTAAATCACGCAATATCATTTCTTTTTAAAAATTAAAGTACATTGAATCTAAATCAGTGCTTTCCAAACTTTTTCGGGTTGCCACCAACTTGGCTCCCGGGTCGCATTGCTAGCGCACCGAATTCATTATCACAAATACAGACCAGTTTCTGAAGCAAATTCAAAACAACTATTTATTTGACAAATAAAACTTAACGTAATTATCTTGTTATTTTGTTGTTTTTACATCCATCGTCTCCTTATGGTCACACCGGTGTCGTCTCACTTTTATTCAACGCTCCCTCCCCCAGTCTTTCTACCCCCAAGGAAGAGTAATACCGTACACTTTGGGAAATCATTGATCTAGATAAACAAAGTATTTAAGGCTTTGGCTGACTTTTCCTTCATTATATATCTAGATCTCGTTCTCTTGAGGTTGACCTGGAGCTAAAAAAACATCAACACCCGACATTCATTTTATTGTCTATGAGGGAGACAAAAAGTAAAGTTAAAATATCATGGAAATCAGGAGAGTAAAGGTTCGAATTTCAGGCTATTAAAGCATCTATCACTGCATTTAAGTATTACCTCAACCATAATTCATCCATCCGTGCACTTAGATATGAGATTTATCCATTAAATCTCATCATGTACTAAAATGGTTTTCGATTTTTATAATTTGTATTTTCAGCTGAATATTCGGAATGTTCCATATATTTTATCATTTACGCTTTTAAACTTTGACTCTTTCACATCTATTACAGCGAGTCTATGATTTCTTTTCTATAATCATTATATATCGTAATGTTACTGAAACAAGCCTTCAAAGTAGCAATTTACTAGTTTTCACATGTAATGTAGTTTTAGTTGCTCTATTCTATTATGTGTTACAGACAATGGTTTAGAATTAATGTTAACAGTGTGGACGAGGGACATAACGAAGTGCATGACGGGAACGAACAGAAAAACATTATGGACAGAAATTCAAATTTCAGAATACGTATACACAGACATCCACTCCTGCATGCATATGCATATATATACACACACAAACACAAACACTATCAAACTAAAGAATGTAGGAACTACTTCATGATAGACACGTTCGTTTGTTATGGTAGGAAAAATAGCTAATCTGCATCGAATCGGAGCCTAATGTCATAGAAGAAGAAACACTTGATGTAAGAAATAGACTACTTTATATATCTCTTTACTCTTTTACTCGTTTCAGTCATGTGGCTGTGGCCATGCAGGAGCATCGCCTTTAGTCGAGCAAATCGACCCCAGGACTTATTCTTTCTAAGCTTAGTACTTATTCTCTCTGTCTCTTTTGCCGAACCGCTAAGTTACGGAGACGTAAACACACTAGAATCGGTTGTCAAGCGATGTTGGGGGGGGGGACACAGACACAAACATATACACACACATACATAAATATACATATATACGACGGGTTTCTTTCAGATTCCGTCTACAAATCCACTCACAAGGCTTTGGTCGGCCCGAGGCCATAATAGAAGACACTTGCCCAAGGTGCAACGCAGTGGGACTGAACCCGGAACCATGTGGTTCGTAAGCACGCTATTTACCACACAGCCACTCCTACGCCTATATCTATATACTTTTCTGTACATCCGTCTTCCTCTAGATACAATATTTCAGAACAAAAATTGCTATGGTCTTGGGAGGAAGAATTCTATCTCATCTCTTCTCGAGCAGGTCTGATTAGCTAAAGAACAACTAAAAACACAGCCTGTCACACACATACATACGTGTGCTCAAAATATAAACGTTCATTAATACATGCACATATACATATTGGTATGTATAGACGCATGTCTGGGCGCAAGGAAGACACATACAAGGTTCGATGTTTGTCCTCTCCCGTAGTTATCTCACAATTAATCAACTCAGTAATTCAATAATTGGTAATTCTTCCAATCTCACTCACTGAAGGAACATTTTACTCTTTACTCTCTCTTTTACTGGTTTCAGTCATTTGACTGTGGCCATGCTGGAGCACCGCCTTTAGTCGAGCAAATCGACCACAGGACTTATTATTTGTAAGCCCAGTACTTATTCTATCGGTCTCTTTTTGCGAACTGCTAAGTTACAGGGACGTAAACACACCAGCATCGGTTGTCAAGCGGGAAACAAACACAGACTCACAAACACACACACACAAATACATACACATATACACACACATATACATATATATATACATATATACGACGAGCTTCTTACAGTTTCCGTCTACCAAATCCACTCACAAGGCTTTGATCGGCCCGAGGCTATAGTAGAAGACACTTGCCCAAAGAGCCTACGCAGTGGGACTGAACCCGGAACCATGTGGTTCATAAGCATGTTCAAATTTGTTGATATATTCATTTCATATTTAAATTCACCATGGCCAAATCTTGTTGCAATCAAATAAGGCTACAGACGCCAACACGAAGAAGTGCGAAGAATTCAAGGACAATATAGAAAAGTAAACATAATCTTAATAGCTTTCGTTGTAAAATAAATTGAATTTGTAAAGAACATTTTCCTTGGAACGAAATAATCGCCGTACAAAGGTAATAAATCCCTCAAGTTACATAAAGAGAATGAACGGTCTCATTCACATAGAGTTAAATTATTTCACGACGGAATATATTCGCCAATAGACAACGTTCCTTGAAAGTAAAAAGGAGAATGCCGAATGCAAGTTTATTCCTAAAATATAGTGCACTGCATTTATAATACTAAACGAAGATATTTCAATAAATGTAAGAGATATTCTAAAAACGGCTATAGCACTATACGCGACAACACACACTCCGCATGTAGCTATGGCTATGATACTTTGTGTATCATGAATGAAAAGGGCAAAGAATATAAACAATTGTTATTTATTCTCAGCGAAATAATGTTACAGGAGAATATTGATTCTTTTCTAATCCTATGACTGCAAGGCAGAGCATATTTAACTTGCATTGATAGGAGACCTACAGTGCCGACATTGACCGTGATTAATGTAGAGAATAAAATATTAACAACGGAATAATGCTATTTTACTTTTTAAAATAAACGTCTTTTTATCACAAATGTTTCACAGTGCTGGGAAGGTACTAAAAAAGTATAGAAAGAATTAAAATGTCATCAGGGATTTGACAAACAGTGAGAAACGATGTTAGATACACGGAAAAACCAATATGCAGGTAACGAAACATAAGATATAAATTAATGAATAGATTTACTTTCCATAAGAAAATTTGAAGAATAAAATAGGCAAAAAAAAAAAAAAGAAAGAACTCATAAATAGAGAAGGAGAACACGAGTGAATGGCCGGAAGAAATATAATTTACAACTAGAAATGCGTAGTGCAATCGAAATAAAATAGTAGTCCACAAAACATGAGAGGCAACAAAAATTCGTAATTACTTTGCAAGAAAATATTCGTTCTGGAGAAAATTCTGGAACTAGAAAAAGAAATTTAACATGTATACTGTGTGGCTTGAAGACATCTGAAAGAGGTACAGCCATTGGTATCCTTGAATCAGCAATAGAAAAACACCAGGAAAACATTAGGAAAAGACTTGATTGTGGTGTGTTGGTGCAAAAGAACTGGTCTTCTATTGGCGACTTTTTCTCAAACTCTATCGCCAATCAGGTCAATGGGGACCTAGACACACACGCAAACACACACACACACACATACACAAAGTATGTATGTATATATTGGAGTAAATGTAGGAATAAGCAAATCAGGCGAGTCGATATAGAAAAAATATTAAAATATCACGTGACCGACCAGTCCAACAGATGTAGTTACGCATCGCTGGTCACAATGCGTTCGCATTGTTTTAGGCTTCGAATGACGCCACCCCTGGCTAAGTGAGCAGGCCAACAGAAGAAAGAGTGGGAGAAAGAGTGGTGAAAGAGTACAGCAGGGATCACCACCCCCTGCCGGAGCATCGTGGAGCTTTTAGGTGTTTTCGCTCAATAAACACTCACAACGCCCGGTCTGGGAATCGAAACCGCGATCCTACGACCGCGAGTCCGCTGCTCTAACCACTAGGCCATTGCGCCTCCACATATTAAAATATACATATGTTTATATATAAAAAAAAAGTCCGACTCACTCAGAATAGAAATTATGACTGGAATTAAAAGGGCTGAATAAGAGTTTTTATGAGTTCAGCACTTGTTTTTTTATTCGCGTAGGGGATGGTGGCTTGGGGTCCAAAATAATAATCGTAAATTGATTCCATCACCGGTTAATACTAGCCTCCTTCTTCAAGGAAGAAGTTTTACATTTGATGTGTTGACAGAAAGGAGAAAAGAACTCTTGAAAATAGAGGAGTACTCAAGTGAATGGCTAGAAGAAATATAATTTACGACATCTTTAATTTTATTTCTGTCAACACCTCAAATGTAAAACGTTTTACCTGAACACGGAGACTAGTATTAACCGATGACGGAATCAATTCGCAATCATTATTTTGCGCCAACAAACCTCCAGAAACAACTGTCGGACTCGTAAAACTCTTATTCAACCGCTTTAATTCCTGATACTATTTCCATTCTTTTATATGTAAACATATGTACATTTTTGTATTAAATGTATTTAATTTTTTTTGTGATTCAATTTGACAAACTTGCTTATCCTTATATATTTACTTCTCTACCTGCTTAAGTTTAAACCTCTTGAGCACTACGAAGTGTATTCTATACGGAGAATATCTGTCTCTCATGTGTTTTTTTCTCTGTGTATCTTTCTGTTGAAGAGCGTAGGCTCGAAACGTTAAAGACTTGTTTTATTTATATTTCCTGAGCGCCATACTAATACAATTGTTTGTTTGTTTTCCACCTGCCTTCGTCTTTTGTCTATTTTCATAAAGCTTCCCGTTATATATATATTATATATATATATATATATATATATATATATATATATATTTTTCTCTTCGACGACACACACTACCGTCAAAAATGTGGCATTGCGATGGGTACCAAGGCTGCACCAGTCCTTGCGAACCTCATAATGGGTTACTTCGAACTGTCACTCTATGAAATATCAAGCCAGAAATTTGGACATGTTTTCCACACCTACCTAATGGAAAACTGGAAAAGGTATTTAGATGATTGTTTCATCATATGGAAAGAACCTTATGAAAAACTCCTGGAATTCAAAACCATACTAAACAACATACATCCCAACATCCAATTCACTATGGAATTAAGCAAACATCATCTCCCATTCCTTGATCTCCTATTTATAAAAACACCTAAGAACCAAATCATAACAGACATCTACCACAAACCTACAGACTCACAACAATACCCCCTCTTTAGTTCATGCCACCCAAAACATACCAAGACAAATATCCCTTTCAATTTAGCTAAAAGGGTATGCACCATTGTCTCGGATCCAAAAACACGAGAAATACGCCTTCAAGACCTCAAAAAAACACTATTACAACGTCAATATCCCTCCACCCTTATAGAGTATGGAATAAAACGCGCCAAAGAACTAGACAACACTACACTGAAAACCACCCAACCTAACACCACACACAACCTCAAAATACTTCCATACATTTCCACCCACAACCCAAAAATATCGAAGCATACACCACAATCATACAAAACCTCAGTCTACTGTCAACAGACCCAAAAATGAAAAACATTATAAATACACACAAAATCCTTAAATGCAAAAGGCAACACAAATCTTTAAAAAACTCTTGACAAATGCCAAATCACACACCACATCCACCCCCAACAGTAAAACAATGTGCACGCTCAAACTGTGGTACCTGCCCCTTTCTACTTGAAGGCTCTGAATTTACCTTCAAACAAGGTACGAAGTTTAAAATCAAGACTAACTTCTCCTGTTCCTCCGAGAACCTTATCTACGTTCTCACATGCGCTGGTTGCCAACATAATTATGTTGGACAAACGAGTCTCCCGTTACGTAAACGAGTAACGGTGCATAAAGAACAAATAAATCTCCCGGAATACCGACAAATTCCACTGAGTGACCACTTAGACTCATGTGCTAAAGACTTAAACCCCAAATTCTATATATTCCCCTTCTACCAATGTAAAGACGGGATCACCACACAGGAGAGAATTAACAAGGAGAATCTCTTTATTGAAAAATTCCAAACACAACTTAATATGCAAACTCCTCGTTGATCAAACTTCCTTTCTCTACCTCACTCTTCATGGATGGACTAACACAAATATATAAGATACCATGCATTCATCACTTCAAGCTAAAACTTATATTCTTTAAATATCATTTTTACTATTGTTGTTATTACTATCATTTTTATTATAAATGATATGACAATTTGAAATGCAATTGTCTATGCAGATTTATATTATTAGAAAATAATATAAATAAAGTGTTAAAATCTGAAAGTTAAGTTAACAAGCAATTATATAAAAAAGATAATGCAAATGAAGCTAAAATGATAGTTTTATAATTGGGTTTTATTGAAGAACTCAAAAGAGTTGTCTCCCCTTACCCACAACACAGGAACTGAAGAACCAGGACCACAATTACTACTACTTCCTGTCCTGCAACATGCTGAATTTAACAACACAACACATCACATGCTCTTAATCCCTTTGGATCTTAACACCTCAAGGTAATTTTTTGGTAAACAACCTTAAAACTCAAGATACACAACGAACTCACAATGTATCGGAGAACTTATTTTTTAATTTTGTACATTTTTATCATTATTCTTTTACAAAAACAATGCAATTTTCTTTTTTTCCCCTTTCTAATTTTTAAAATAACTTCTTAAAACATAAATATTCTTGACAAGTCATACAATGACGAAAACCGGTTGAATAAATATATATTATATATTTTATCATTTTCTCATTTTATTAAAATTTTCTTTCATTTGAGCATTCTGCATTTTTAAAAAAATTTTTCCTTACTTATCATTTCTCCACGTGCGGTCAACACAACCCCACCATTTATTGATCTCTATATATATATATGTATATATTATATATATATATAATATATATATATATTATATAATATTATATATATATATATATATATTATTATATATATATATATATATATATATATATTATTCTGTGTGTGTGTGTATGAGTGAAGGCTTGGTTGTGTGGTTAATAAGTTTGCTTTGCATTCATGTGTTTTCGACTTCAGTCTCACTGAGTGACATATTTGGTGTCGTCTACTATAACAGTGAAAATATGCAAGACTTTTCTCAAGTTCAAAATATGAATCTGTTTTTGTTAACTACATTCTAACGATGGGGGTTTTTATGTTTGTTAGAAACCAGCTCTTAACTTACATGAAGACTTCATATAAAGAAAAGGAGAGAACATACGCGCACACATGTAAATAGCTAGGCTGGAATTTAGTTGAGTTTGTAGAAAGACAGAAAGACAGAGGGTCCACAGAAATACAAGTAGGAAGACGGATGTACAGAAAAGTATATAGATATAGGCGTAGGAGTGGCTGTGTGGTAAGTAGCTTGCTTACGAACCACATGGCTCCGGGTTCAGTCCCACTGCGTGGCACCTTGGGCAAGTGTCTTCTATTATGGCCTCGGGCCGACCAAAGCCCTGTGAGTGGATTTGGTAGACGGAAACTGAAAGAAATCCGCCGTATATATGTATATTTATGTATGTGTGTGTATATGTTTGTGTCTGTCTTTGTCCCACCCAACATCGCTTGACAACCGATTCTAGTGTGTTTACGTCTCCGTAACTTAGCGGTTCGGCAAAAGAGACAGATAGAATAAGTACTAGGCTTAGAAAGAATAAGTCCTGGAGTCGATTTGCTCGACTAAAGGCGATGATCCTGCATGGCCACAGCCACATGACTGAAACAAGTAAAAGAGTAAAGAGATATATAAAGTAGTCTATTTCTTACATTAGAAATATCCTCGACAGTTCAATGGCGCTAAACTGATGATTGAAATGTAACATGATTTACTTGGTTCCCTTACACAGGAGGTATCTTCTAGAAAAAAAAAAGAATAAACACAAAGACGAAGCTTATAAAAAAACAACCAACCAACCAACCAACCAACCAACCAACCAACCAACCAGCCAACCAGCCAGTCAACAAAAACAAAAAAAAAAATCATAGTTGCAACATGGAAAAGAAATATTTTGCAATTATTTGATCTCCAAACAATTATTTTTAGTTGAAATATCCACTTATCTTTGATAGAGTGTTTACAAAATATAAATTTAAAATCAGGATGTTGCCATCGATAACACATGTCAAGTTAAATCAACAACGGATGCTTTTGTAAAATGGTTGTTTGTGTTTAAACTGTATAATCGTACACGGAACAAACAAAAAAACAGAAGCTTTACAACATGTGGTAATAATGATGATGATGACGACGATGATGATGATAATTATGATGGTAGCGATGATGATAACGATGATAAATTCTGAGTCACCAATTTCCGTATCGAGTCAATCACGTCATACATACCTACTTCCATCGTCTTCGTTTTTTCTCCTCTTCAACTCTTCCTTTCTCACTACTTAAACTGTTCTGTTATTTTCTTTCGTTTTCAATCTTATTTTATATTTTATATGAAGTTATCTATTTTATTCTCGACAAAAATCTTATATGATTGGAGAACTTCATTTTTCTAAGATTTAACATTTCAGTTGAGTATTTCGATTTTACTTTTGAACTACTTATATTTTACTTTCATTTGTTTCTTTTTTTTTTTAAATTGGGTACGCAAACCCCTAGGGAGAAATACGAGGCTTTGAAGTTAATATTTTACCGAGAGGACTTAATAATGTGGATGAAGTGAATATATTTCAATCATAAATCAAAGTTCTGTTGTGGACATGGTTTGCCCGGGGGCTAGCTTTTATTCTTCACCGTTTCTCGATGCTTGTCACTACATTACCAGATGTTATTGAACAATTATCCCCAAATTTGTTCTCACCAAATTATTGGAGTTTGCGCTTTTAACCTGGCAGAAGAAGATGATTAAAAAAGGAATGTGTTGTTTAAAATTTGCTCAGTTAGGACTGTGCAAACCTGCGACCAAAGGCATGCCAGCCATGACCGTCTCTCTGTTTTTCGTTGACATCTAGATATGCTTTATTGCTTTATGTAATGTGTACTATTTGTTTTTAAGAATGTAAGGGGTTATTCACGGGGATCTGGCTCCTACTTTGAGCAGATCGAGCGACGACTATATAGCGGCTCTCTTGTTAGTTTGTAGAATATCTTCTGGACGAAAGGCGTTCCAGTTGTGAGTATCTCGTCTCTCCCCTCCAGTTACAAGTGTACTTAGTAGTACAATTTCTGATATCCCTTTTTTTCAAATATGGTGGAATGATTTAATTGAAATGTTGTTATAATTTCTAGCCGGTCGAGTGTCTGCTTAGAAGCTGTCTTCTTGACTTGAGATAATATGCCTCATCCTTTTTTGCCAACAAAGAAAATATCTTTCACTGAAAGGCAAAATCACAACACAAACTTGGTTTGCTACATAAGAGCATTATGTATAACACTTTGAAATGTAACGGATTTAAATGTTTAAGAGAGGAGCGTGATTTATTTGTGATGTACGTAAATGTAAGCATGTGTGGTTAAAAAGTTTATCATCACAACCACGTAGCTTCCACAGCAAATAACTTCTGTTGTAGCCTCGAATTAGCTAATACATTATCAATGGAAGTTGGTGGACTGAAATTGAATAGAAGCCTACCATGGATATGTGTGTGTGTGCGTCCTCGAGCACGGTTTATCTGCTTGCATCTGTGTTTATGCTTTAAAGAAACCCTAATATGTAGGTTGTGGAAACGTCGTTGTTCCGAAAAGCGCTAGGAGAATAGGATATTAATAAAATAAGGAAAAGCCCACATGAGTACTAGGATTTTTTAGATCAACCATAACATTTAATGCCTCACCATGTCAAGTTACTGATGCCAAGAAAAGAATAAACGAATAAAAAAAAACGTCTTTTTAATGGTAATTCACACGATCTTCTTCGCAGTAGTTTCAGTTAGCAGTTTTATTTTGTCTGAATACAAAATTTTAATATTCAAAGTGATAAGGAATTGAGATGTTGAAGTGATTAAATACGGTTCCTATTAATGTTAGTGAAAGTGACCCGTGAGAGCATCAATTGAGAATCGAAGCCAGTTCTCGTTCGATTTGTTTGACTCTTCATAATTACTCAATGGTTATTACAGTCTCAGTGAATTATTGAAGGTAGATAGAGTATTGGCTATTTATTTCATACGATTGAATGTTATTAAATTTGATTTAAGCAACCCATTAGGTAGCCGATAACCTAATTGATAGTGAAAGTGTTAATTCCGAATCTACTTTTATAAAATACAGATTTAGTGACATCGATTTGCTAAAAGTTCTCATCCACCATTAGCATTTCATAACTAAATACTTAATGAAAATACAGCGAACGCAGCAGGGCAAGAAATGAGCTTCCGGCAAGCAATGTCCACTAGTTAGTTTCAGTTCTCGTTTTCAATGAAGCCAGTTCACTTCAGTTTCCTCGTTAATGCCAAATCCCATTTACCATTTATTTTGTTATAAAATTGGTGTTTCTTTGCTTCGAGCTCAAAACCGATATCAACTCAGATTGTTTCTTTCACCTACTAAATAGGACGAAAAACAAAGCAAAAAGCAACCCCATCGCCAACAACTACCACTCCCCACCCAAATCTACAGAGGGAAAAAAATTCCAAAAGAAAAAAAACGTTTTGCTTGATGAAAAAAACTTCATTTTATTCGCAGACATTTTGAAGTTGTGAAACATTCTTTCAATGCTGGTTTCTTTTCTCTTGTCAGAAACAATTATTCATTTATAAGAACAGAAAATAGAATATTGTGACATTCGTGCTTTCTACAAAGACATTAGCGGCATAAAAGCGAATTAGCCTGAACGGAAAATTGAAAATGCGACTGTAGCGTCTTCTTGGCAGTTTTATTATGTTTTAGTTTTGGTGAGTTACAGACGCATTATACAACACTCACCAAAAATAATCATTTTATTAATGATGTCTTACATTAGCAGAATCCCGCACATAGTGTAGCAGAGTGGTACATATTCTATACACCCTAGGAGCAGAAAAGTAAACACGCCTACAACTGGAATTGACGTAGAGATAAGTAACTAAATGCTATTTTATTAGGCCCTGCAGTGCTTCTGTCACTCTAGAACACTTAATCCCTGAAATAATTATCTATCCTTTATCTTTTTGCTTGTTTCAGTCATTGGATTACAGTCATGCAGGGGCATGTTGGAGGGTTTAGTCGGAGAAATCGACTTTAATATTATTCATTCTAATCCTGGTAAGAGAAAACATGTCCTGTGCAGTCACGGCTGGAAAATCGACTTGGAGGTGGGTTTCGATTTGTTTTCGAATTACAGATTAGATTTTATAACGATTTAAGGCAGATTTAAATTTCATATTCCTGAAAGAGAAAATTTTGAGCTTACATTACTGAAGAAAATCAATTGACTATAATCCATATATTATTATATGTGTATATTTTGCTACTGTTGCACTATCTACCACAGAGGTAATATGTTTTTAAAACACTAAACAAAGGAAGTAGTACTGAAATATAGACTGCAAACTGAGCTATTTTCTCTTGGTAAAGAGTCAAAAGAAATAACATTTTATAAATTGAAAATGTTAGCATTTATCAGAAAATTTTACCGTCAAAAGTAGGGTATTTATTCGATGCAACACAATAGCTTTAATTCTATTCTCTAGCATTCCTCTCTTTTCAAAATAAAGCCTCTGCTGCTGCCCATACAACAGAATTATTTCAAAAATAATATTGAACTAGTGTCTTGTGAGTTTAATAAATTGCTAAAGATAAAATGAAACGGCTAATGCTGTTGATATGCATGGCTTTTTGCCAATGCAGATGGGTCCCATTGTGAGAACGGTTAAAGTTAATAAATTTCTGTTCGTTCTCAGTCCTAGAAAGTGTAATTAAATTTCGGTGATGGCTTCGGTGCTAAAGACAAACAAACCATTTGGGATTGATATTTCAATTTAGATAAATAAATACGTCAGCATCTACTAAGTTATTTACCGATAATTTTCTTTAATTATTTTTTATTTTCTCTAATGGAAGAATTTCATTATCTAAAATCGATCAAATATTTTGATACAACATTCAGTAACCATGCCAAGCATTATTAATACAATAATCTAATTAACACCGCATTATCGTTTTCAAAATGTCTGTTTTTTTTATTTCTTTATTTGTGTTGCACAAAATGGTCAATAATAGCCCAGCTTTTACATATCCTGCACTGATTGATATCATTGTTGGTCTTATTTTTGTGTTAAAATGTAGACATATTTATTTAGTAATTTAGTATTTTCTTTATTAGAGAAAATCTTCAACTTCGCTTATGTTGGTTTTGAAATTTCGAATACAAATATGCTACTTGCTTACGAAAATGTTTCTTAAAAATAATTACATATTTCGAAGTGCAATATACATTTGATTATGTAGTAGGTGTTTGTGTCTGTATGCATATGTGTGTGTGAGTATCTGTGTATGTATTATGATTTTCGGAAGACAAACACTTAATAAAATCTCTTTACTATTAGTAATATAACTTGATTACGCAGAGTAATTAGTAACTGTCTCGCTGTTTTACAGCATATTTCTCCTGCAGCCACCAGCTTACAATCGTTTAAAAGAAGATGATGACGATATCGCAGGTCTCGGCGGAGCCTGAAGGGTGCCATGGGCAGGCTCCTTTCAACCTGACAACATTTAAGCTTAGTCGTCACTCGCAAACGACTATAATTTGGTAACGTATACCATACATTTGCTAATATTTTAGATGCATACGTACTAACGAACAAAAATGGATTCCCATCTGAACTCCCATCTTTGGCCCAGCTGAATGACATAGCAGCTGGAGGGGACAATAGCATAGCTGTACCAGCCTGGTGCTCATTTTCAGTTGAGAAAACTGTCGAAGCATAATCTATTTTGCTTACGGACGTAACGTAGTCTGGTCGTAAAAGCGAACCCACAACCTTATGATTATAAGCGCAACACTCAAAACACCCGGCTATTCACCTGCACGTTAACTGTAAAATATGTCTAAGATGGAAATTGATCAAGGTTTCATGATGGCTTATATATTGTGAAGGCGGGTGGCCTAGTGGTTAGTGCTGCAGTTATGATCGCAAGATCGTGGTTTCAATTCCCAGATCGGCAGTGCGTCGTGGTCTTGCATAAAACACTTCATTTCACAATGCTTCAGCCCGCTCATCTGTTAATAGATAACAGGAGGAAAATTTGGCCTACCCGCTTAACGAGCGGGGTGGTATCATTCGAAAGCTACAATAGTACGAGGAACTGCATTGTGACCAGCGTCGTATATCAACATTCGATAGTCTGGTCGGTACAGTTCTATCTATCTATCTATCTATCTATCTATCTATCTATCTATCTATCTATCTATCTATCTATCTATCTATCTATCTTCCTTCAAGCATATAAAAATAATTTTAAGAGCCAGCATAAAGTTTTTGCCTGTTGCTTAACTATGCAATAAAGGACTCGGATTTCTTCCGGTCAACATTATCTAGGTCGATTGTCCCTATTTGCCTAGAATGCTGCACAATAGTTCTGTGTTTATCAGAAACACTTGACAGGTCTAAAGGTGCAATTAAGAGGTTCTGATTTTCTCCTGAAGCTATCTTATAAAGAAAATCATGGCGACTTTAGCACGGTCCCTATGGATACCACACTGTGACTGATGGAATGTCTCTCGATGTTTATTTGGATTGTTATTATTTAATTTTTTTATTTTTGCGGGATCTTCATATCAATCGAATATTAATGATTTACTTCTACACTCACGGCAAGGAGATTTGTTGGTGGATATCACGTTGGACTCATGCACCTAGAACCGCAATGTATTTTGTGCTACGTTAAGACAATAAAAGACGGCCAGCTGGTAGAAATACTGGCCGAAATGCTGCGCGACGTTTCGTCCGTCTTTATGTTCTGAGTTCAAACTCCGCCGGAGTCGACTTCGCCTTTCATCCCTTTCGAGGGTCGATAAAATAAATACCAGTTGAGCACTGTAATTGACTATCTCCTTGGTCCTGTGACGAAATTTGAAATTTATACGTTAAGGCAATAAGATGGAAGCTAAAGGTGATTTAGAGGTTGCTTCTAATAGATCAAACGACCAAACAGAAACTCAACTCCATTGATTTGGGTTTGAAATATGTTGTGGACGAACATGAGCATGCAAGGGAATTTTAATGAAATCATCCATTTTTAGAAGATAAGAGACACTTTAAAGACGCTTAAAGAAATCGTGGTTCATCTAACGTCCTTACGGTATCTACTATCTCGTTTAATTATCTAAATTGAAAATGTTCCTACCGAACTAATGAAAAATCTGCTGACATTCCACCTGAAACATAGCTTTAGATTTATACATGTAGTTAATGGGGCACATGTATTAACGAGCCACTTTGTGAACAATCTTCAGATAGTGGATAGCCTATATTTCACAAAACTAGAAATGATATGGTTGACTGAGAAATTACTGCTACAAAGCATTAGTAAAATTGGGAAAATGTGTAAAATATTGCGGGAGTTTAACAGGTATCATGCCCATGTACATAAGTGTATACATGCAAGCATTTTTATTTGTACATAAGTCAAAATATACTGGTCTGCATATGCAATAACAGTCCTGCATGCGCACAGTCAAGTAAATACACATACGTATACATAAAGAGACCTCGATATTATGTAAATAGAGGAATTTATCTGTAAATATAATATGTGACAATTATTCGGTAGCCATGATAAAACTCCGAGTTTCGGATTTCGGGGCGGAAACCCCCGCCGCCATCTCTTCAGTTATCCGGTTATCGAAAAAAATGCCTAGAAAGAAACAAAGACTTCGAAGTGGTCATACTGAAGCTCATTTTTTCGATGGCCGGAATACTGAAGAGATGGCGCCGAGGGTTTCTGCCCCGACATCCGAAACTCGGAGTTTTATCATGGCTACCAAATAATTGGCACATATTATATTTACACACACACACACATATATATATATGTACATAGCGTGCAAGTTGGTTAAAGAGAGAGAGAGAGAGAAAGAGAGAGATACATTATATATATTCATAGATACATACATTATATATATATGTGTGTGTGTATATATATATATAAATATATGTATGTATTACGTATGTATGCCTTTAGGTTAAGACAAGCTCGTTCTCAGTTGAGAAATTTCTGAAATATAAAAACACGCATTGCTATATATTAGGCTATTCAGAGAGTGATTTAGGGCAGTATAGTTAAAACGCTAAACCAAATATCTTTCAGTATTTAGCTACGTCCTTTCACACTTTGAATTGAAATAACACCCAAGGTGCAATTACATTTCATTCTTTCGAGATCGTTAGCATAAATACCTATTTCTTTACTACCCTCAAGGGGCTAAACACAGAGGGGGCAAACAAGGACAAACAAACGGATTAAGTCGATTATATCGACTCCAGTGCGTAACTGGTACTTATTTAATAGACCCCGAAAGTATGAAAGGCAAAGTCGACCTCGGCGGAATTTGAACTCAGAACGTAGCGACAGACGAAATACTACTAAGCATTTCGCCCGGCGTGCTAACGTTTCTGCCAGCTCGCCACCTTTTAGCATAAATACCAGTTATATACTGCGTGGAATTAATCGCTGTTTTAGCGTAATTTTGTTGGAGGTCTTTGTGAATAATTTCAGATAACGCATTAAGAAGCAATAGGAAATTACAATTCCGAAAATTTTTTCCAAAATGTTTTAAAGTTTTTGCCTCTCCCACTGCCGATTCCGTGCCCGTTTCGTTCCCCATGATGTAATAGTAGCTTTTATGAATGTCCGCCATTTAGTTATATCAACTAATACGTAGTCAGACGAGAGGATTATCTGGTTGTTTTTTTTTTAATGATGAATAACGTGATTTTTGAACTCCTCAACATGAGTGCCTCTCATCGTCGGCACTCCAATGGTTCTACACTCCAAAATACTCACATCTTAATATATACACTCCGGATAGTATCTTCCCTTCTCCTCTTTCTCTTTTAGCCCAAAGCCAGTTCTGGATCATTCCGTATTGCGAGATTCTTTTTCATCTCATACACAGTGATTTGAACAAAAATTTGGCTGCGGCTTCTAGCCATCAGGGCAACCACTTTGAGGCGCACTAGTATTATGAAGTACTAATTATCGCTCTAAGTAGCGTTAGTAATGAGTAATTAATTTGTGCTTCAGTTGCTTGCATGCATTAAGTCCAAGCCGGAAGACATCAGCGAGGGAGAGCATTTCAATGTATTCTTTTCCAGAACATTCTGTAGATATTTCATTACAGGTCACCAGGAGTCATCTATGTTTCATTAGCTGTGTTTTTAGTTTAATACTTTTTATGAGGAAATTATTTTCATTGCTAGGAGACATTTCTGACTGAAGATTAATAAGTCAGTATGCGAAGATGTTTATAATACCATAGACATTGCATGACCTAACGTGAGATCAATAAATTAAGACGTTTATTCAACAGTTTATAAAGTGGGTGTTCACTTCACATCAAACGTCTGGAGCAGCAATTCAATTTGATGTTTTAATACAATTTCGTATAAAAATAGATTCTTATATAACAAACTATAAACTGAAATTAAATGAATGATTTTTTTTCTTTGTTTTGATCTGTCTGTTCTATCTCTTTACTTTTCTTTTTATTAAAAAAAGAAACTGAATTTAATTTATTGATACTAAAACGATATCATATGCCTTAAAAACAATTCGTTTTTTTTTCATCCTAAAATTGAAACCCCCAATTTAAAATCTTACTTCAGATGTAACAAAGGCCTGCATTAGAATATTTTGGGTTCTATTTCTAAGACTGGAACCACGATTTCATGAATCTTTCTAAAGGCGTAGCTTGAAGACGTGCCTTGAAACAATTGATTTTTTTTCTCCTTTAATTGAAGGGCCAATTACATATATATTACAATGGATGTAATTTGAAAAGTGACAGACACCGCTAGTTTGTATCTCTCAAGCTACTATAAATGTAGATATGTCAGTAAATTATGTGTGATACTTCATAACCATTTACATTTTTTTCTAAATTCTCGATACAAGGTCAGGAATTTCAGGAGAAAGGACTGTTCGATTTCATCAACTGGAACTTATTTTATCGACGCCAAAAGGATGAAAGACAAAGCCGACCTCGGCGGAATTTGAATTCAGAACATAAACACAGACGAAATGCAGCTAAACATTTTGCTCGGCATAATATATTGATATTGTAACTATGCAACTCAAAGATATATGTATACTTAGAGGAGTGTTGTAGATTTAACCGACAACACATACGTGGAAATTGTATTTCCTGAATCTCATAATTCAAAACGTCGAAACAACTGAAATGTTGTGAGTTATTGTCCAATTTTAATTCACTGATTTTTACCAGTCACTGACATCAATATATTAATCTTGGTTTTTGGCATATGGACAAGGTTTCAAATATGGGTTAGAAGCATCATTATTTCATGTAATTCGTTGCTTGACGAATACTTTATTTTATCGATCTGACTTCGGAACGATGAAAGGCAAACTCGACGCTGGTAGGATTTAAACTAAGAATGTAAAGAGATGTAAATTAACATAACCCTTTCTACTGTAGAGGTTATAAGACTTTAACAGCATCATGACGTTACAATCGTGTCGGCTGTCTTTTGGTTATAAATGTCTTACGCTTTTTCGTTGGTTGATTTGACTGTCCATACGTCGATTTTAATCTTCGTGTAAAGTTTCTTTACTTCATAAAATAAGCCACAAGGGCTTTTACACAGAAGCAATTGCGGGCTCAGAAAGGTTATTAGAATCGGGTCTACGGCAGTTATAAAAAAACCCTAATTTTTGGGAAGTTATTCAGTGACACTCTGTTTGCCACACGGGACCTTGTCACTCATTCTGCCAATGCTATTTTGCATTGTTCATCCTTCATGACCTTATGTCATGCCTTTTTCAATCTTTTTAGAGTAATTTTGAGGAACTAGTTAAGAAAAATTTTCCTTTCGTCATTCTAGGGACAGACTCCTTCCTAAATAGTATTTTTCCTCTTTATGCTAAGTTATACAATTTTTCCTATTACTATTATACTGTGATAAATTCAGTTTATATATTTTGACTTTCTGTAAATAAATGATTGGTGTTAAATCCAGTCCTTCTTCTCTTGATATTTATCTGTGCGAACTTTCATCGTATTATTACAAGGAAAACGAACTAGCTAAATATTTATTTGCATACATCTTATGAAGTTATACTGAAGCCTTTGTCAACGAGAGAATACAGCCAACCTAGTATGAAGAAACGAAATAACATTCTTAAGATAAAAATCACTTCTGAATTTCGCTTCCACAGATATCTTCACCTTGTTATCAAAAGCACATTTTTTTATCCTATTTGAACTGTCTTATAACGGTGATGTTAATGAACTGTCGGTATCTTCAACATACATGCTGAACGTCGTTACAATTGTATATTACTTCTAGCGTTCTATCTACATATCGCAACTAAATAATTGATAACCCGACATCTCACCAACATCCACCGTTATTCTACTATAGGCGCAAGACTCGGAATTTGTTGGGTGGCGGATAGTCGATTACATCGACTCCAGTATTTGACTAATAATACTTAATTCATCGACCAAGAAAGGATGAAAGGCAAAGTCGACCTCGGACGAATTTGAACTCAATGTTAAAACGGACGAAATGCCGCTAAGCACTTTGGCCGGCGTACTAATGATTCTGTCAGCTCGCCTCCTTTAGAGGGATGTCAATTAATAATGCAATACTTTTCGAGAGATGATCTGCCAGTTCTGTAATGGTACCACTCTACTCAATATATTGTTTCCTGTCGTACCAAACCTCATATTTTACAGTAGGGTATAGTTGATTACTTTGACCACAGTATTTTAGTTTATCAACTACGAAACTTAAGTTGACTTAGATGGAATTTGAAGCCAGTACGTAACTGGCCATAATTAAATACAACGAAGCATTGTGTCCGATCCTCTGACGATATTAATAAACGTGTCTCTAAAGGCGGTGGATTGGCAGAATCATAAGAGCATCGGAAAAAATGCTCTGTGATATTTGTCACGGTTCTACGTTAAGTTCAAATCCCACCGAGGTCATCTTTGACTGATCCTTTTGAGGTCGAGAAAATAAAGTACCAGTTGGAAACTGGCGTCAATATTTATCAAGCACGTCAACCCAGAATTGCAGGCCTTGTGCATAAATCGGAAACCGTTATTAAATGTGACTCTTGAATGCATAATCGCTGCCATTATTAAAGAATATATAAAGCGGCCGACTGGCAGAATCGTTAGCACGCCGGGTGAAATGCTTTGCGGCTCTTCGTCTGTTTGTATGTTCTCAGTTCAAATTCATCCCTGGTTGACTTAGCCTTTCATCCTTTAGGGGTCGATAAATTAAGTACCAGTGGAACACAAGGGTCGATGTAATTGACTGGTCCCTTCCTCCAAAATTTCAGGTCTTGTTCCTTTAGTATAAGGCTAAAAAGGCGGTGAGCTGGCAGAATCGTTAGCACGCCGGGCAAAATATTTAGAGGCATTTCGTCAGTCTTAACGTTCTGATTTCGAATTCCGCCGAGTTCGATATTGCCTTTCTGTACCAACGATGGTGTTTAGTCAAACTACATCAGGTTTCTTTACGGTCTATAGTGAAA
The DNA here is from genome assembly GCF_006345805.1 of Octopus sinensis. Classification (NCBI taxonomy): domain Eukaryota; kingdom Metazoa; phylum Mollusca; class Cephalopoda; order Octopoda; family Octopodidae; genus Octopus; species Octopus sinensis. Next base: position 45,268,483 of record NC_043009.1, read on the forward strand.
TCCCGCCAGAGTCTGCTGTATCTTGCATTCTTCTGTAATCCTTATGATAAATAACAATAGCATACAGGAGTCGATTGTTCAATCGATTACACCAGGCTATTAGCAAATAAATTAGATAATAAATACATATAAGCGCAGGCATGGTCAGAAGTTTGTTTCTCAACCACAGTGTAGCATATAGAGCAAGTGTCTTCTACTATAGCCCCGGCCGATCAAAGCATAATGAATGGTTTCGGTATATAGAAACTGAAAAAAAACCCATCGTGTGTGTATGTATCTGTCTGTCTTTGTGTTTGTCCCACACACCTTGGTTGGTTTGTTTAGGTCCCTGTAACTTAGCGGCTCAACAAAAGTATTTTATAGAATAAAAACCAGACTTAGAAAAATAAGTACTGGAAGCGATGTGTTTAACAAACCTTTGTACAGTTCTATATTTAAGAGATGAGGAATTATGTACATTATTTACATTATTTACACTATTTAAATTCGACGGATATTTGTCCTCTTCTTGTTTGTTGTTAACGCAACGTTTCGGCTGATATACTCTCCTGCCTTCCTCAGGTATCTTGGGGAAATTTCTAACCCTAAGATTCCGAGTTCGATTCCAAGCAGTGACCTGAATAATAATAATAATAATAATAATAATAATAATAATAATAATAATAATAATGACAACAACAACAACACAACAACAACAACAACAATAATTATTATTATTATAAATGCCCTGATGCAGTACCAGGCAGTGACCCTCATGGATTCTTATGTTCACTGATTGGAGGTGTTATCATGTACATTGTTTTGTCTCGGTATAAAAGATGGGCTAACAGCAAATATTCTACTCAATACCAAATATTTGCTTGTCGGTTGTTTGACCATAACCAGTTGAGCATGTCCCTTAGTGGCTGACGATATGTGCATCTCTGATCACGAGCAAAAGTAGTGGGGGAGCATCATAGCCATGTGTTGAGAGGAATTCATTGAGGTTTGGATAATTCACCTTGGGAAACATGGGTGTTTCGTTCAACATCCTTAAACAATCCTTATTCAGGGACCTTTTGAGTGGGATGGGTTACTCGACCTGAAGAAAATTCTAATTGGGCCTCACCTGTAAGTTTCTGCGCTGTTCATCTTGGTATGAGATCACCATATCAGGCACATATGGTTGTGATGTATGTACCTGGTGTGTCCTAATCAGACAGGTAGTCACGATGGGTATACTGGGCTTTGTATATTTTACCCCAGTATCACTTTGACGTCATGCAATGCTCTCTCACTCAGTAATAATAATAATAATAATAATAATAATAATAATAATAATAATAATGATGATGATGATAATAATAGCATCGAAAAATACCTTAGAAATGAGAATCCAGCTTTGAAATTTTCCCAAGACACCTGAAGAAGGCTGGGGAGTATGTCAGTCGAAACGTTGCGTTAACTACAAACAGGATGAGGACAAATATCCGTCGAATGTAAATAAGGTAAATAAATCTTTGTAATGTTTCAGCGTGTCCCAATAACTGAAGCAATTAAATATACAATAATTTTTTTAAAACTAATAAATTATAAATATATTTCCTTGAAATATATTTCCTGATAAAAGTTACTTTAATAATAGAAGGATGAAACAAATTAATATATTGGAAGAGAGAAAAAATAAAGGCGTAACGTTTAGAGAATATATTTCTAAATGTCTCATGTGCAAAGGTCTGTCAACACTTTCAGGATGGTATCTAATCTAGGCACTGCACATTGATAATGAAACAGTTAAGTACATGAAAATGGCATTTCAACCATAATAGTCTCGCAATATTTATTTACTCTGTTTATGAATAGCCCATTCTATTAATACCTTTCATAGCCATTATTTAAGAATGATTTCCGATGCTTTATGTATGTTGTGTGGTGCATTCTTTGGGTCGTACACTTATCATAATGTTCTACAGCTTGAAAAAAGAAAAAAAAAATATCCGATTGATTTAATTTTTCTAAAAGTTACATCAACACTACGTAAAGTATACTAGCCATCTCAATATGGCTAACCACTAAGGGTGGGTGTTACTGTAGCTTTTAGTCCTAGGAGATCATCGTCTCCAGCTGGCTTTAGGCACACTTTCTGTGCCCTTATGGTATTTGCAAAGTGTGCCCAAAGCCAGCTGGAGACGATGATCTTCTGGGGCTAAAAGCTACAGTAACACCCACCCTTAGTGGTTAGCCATATTGAGATGGCTAGTATACTTTACGTTGTCGAGCGGTTACTGTTTACATCTCGTTCAGAGATTTATTAGTACTTACATCAACGCTATTATTTGAATTCAGCATTGCATGCTAACGAAGCACGTTTTAGTTTTACAGTGCTCCCTCTGCTTACAGGAGGCGAACTGTTCCCATTCAACTATATTTACGTTCAGCTGAGTTAATGGGGCTGCTGAAAAGTACGCGATCTGGCTACTAACAGTGCTACTAACACTATACAAACCAACAATTGGTAATTCTATATATTATCTATGCTGCAGAGCTGCTTTTATTGTACCATCTCTTAATTCTTCGAGTTAATTCGTAAATTTAAAAACATCCTGCTTGTCATTTTGATTTCCGAATTCAATTATTTTATACACTCGTAACATGTGTAGCCTTTCTCTTGCACGTGTGGGGTCTTGAAGGCAAGTCAAGCATCTATCAATACAATGAGGTTCGTTGATCTGCTCTTGATTAAAATGGTGTAGTTAACATAATTTAACTGAACCAAGACATGTACATAAAATTGAAATTAATATACTCCCACATGACACAAGTATTTTGTGATTTAATGACAGGTAAAAATGGAAAATGCAACAATTTTAGAGCAGTAATTGTAACCATTACATGCTCCACCATAATTTACTTAAAATAGTTCACTTCTTACGAATATTTCGCTTTGATCTCGCTAAAAGCAGCGATAAAGAGATGCTACGCAAATGAAGATTTCATTTAAAACGAAACTCAGATAGGAAAAGGAAAAAAATGTTCTTCGGCTTGTGTAATTAGCTTAGTTAATGTAATTTAACACATATTTACATACAATTAGTATAGTTACTTAGAGCTATGCTGCTATATTATGTTCAATAATAGAGAAGAAAGGGTAAGATCTAGTTTTCTCTGAACTCCTTCCTATCAGACTCTCTTTATCCTAGAAATAGATGTATTCGTAGTCGTGGCAAAAGATAATAATAATAATATTCTAAATAAGGGGCTGGCCATTCAGTTAGGGGTGTGCGTGTGCATGGCTTCATATGAGTAAGGCAAGTGTCTGATACATATGTTCAACTGATCCATTAGTAAAAAAAAATGATCACGTGAGTAAATGACGACTAAATAACTGTAAAAACAAAGGAGTTCAGTTCTTTCATTGATGATAGATGATGGGGAACTGGCGAGGAGATGCTCATGCCAGGTTCAAATTGGAAGGGTCTTCAGTTTAGGTTCACACTCATGAATCTTCGTAAGGTTGATGATCATCATCCTCATCCTCATCATTATTATCATCATTATAATTAGCAGCCATCATTATCATTTTCCTTATTGATAGCATCGTCGTCAGGATTGTCATTATCAGCGTCATTATGATCATTATCATCGTAATCGTCATTACACTCATCATCATCATCATCGTAATCCGTGACTGTCATCATCATCATTGTCATTATCATTATCATTCTCCTCGCCCTCCCCTCATCGTCAATTTAATTTCGGTTACGTTCCTTAAGAAAGACGTGAATTTCAGGTAATTGTAATCCTATGTTTCTTCTTAGAATTGGGAAGGCTGAAACGAGGATTTGAAACACGTGCTCTCCAAGTGCATAAGCACTGGTAACACCAGTGAAGAGAAATAGCACCGTGTACATTTGAAAGTGTAGCATCGAATGCGTGGACAGGTTAGTGATGAGCTCCTTTCGTCACTTCAATGGGGGATTGTTGGTAATATAAATTGTTATTACCGTTACTTCCGTTGAATGTTTTCAGATGAGCTTCATTTCATAGTCTCACCGGTTGGAAATTTTCCATAAGAACTCGCTCGCATTGCTAAAAGTTTACTAAACGTCCTGTATATCTCATGGACACAGTAGAAATTCTATGCTCGATGGTTTCTCTCAGAAGATATGAATTGTGTTATAAACTCATTCCTCATTGTTTTTCTATAGAATATGACTGTGATTTCATTACGATCAGTGTTAAAAACTAGCATGCTTAATCTTAACGGTTTCCCTCGTTTTAATGTTTCCTATACTTTAAATAATAGCCGATAGAACTACTAACTAATTACTTACCTCTTAAAGTTATGATATGAAACGACAGCCTATGCCAAAAGCACCTCTGTCATGTTCGTACAAAGATCTAAAATCTAAGCCGAAATCCCCTGTACTATCCCAAAATACAATGCTCCACCATACTTCCATCTCTCTCCTCCCCCACTCATTTTAAATCATGTTCATTATCTTTTAATTTTCAATAGAAAATTCTATTTTCCACCTGTCAGTTATTATTGTTCGCTTTTTCTTGACATTCCAACATTTTGGCATTCTTTCCTCATTTCTTCCTAAAAACCATTCAGTAATATTGTCCAGTACGATGCTTAATAACTATTTGAACAATCTGAGAACATTCTCCGTCATCTAGTCTGTATTGTAGAGAGCTGTGCAATGTCTATGGTTGCTTGGAAAAGGGATCTGTGAAACTAGCAGTAATCTGTGAAGTTTTAGATTCGAAATATCTTATAAAGTAATAGATCATAGATTGACTTCTATTTCATATAGGTCATTATCACGATCATTTAGTTTACACATGGATGGAAGCACTCCGTCGGTTACGACGACGAGGGTTCCGGTTGATCCGAATCAACGGAACAGCCTGCTCGTGAAATTAACGTGTAAGTGGCTGAGCACTCCACAGACACGTGTACCCTTAACGTAGTTCTCGGGGATATTCAGCGTGACACAGAAACAGGAAGTAAGAGTGAGAGAAAGTTGTGGTGAAAGAGTACAGCAGGGATCACCACCATCCCCTGCCGGAGCCTCGTGGAGCTTTAGGTGTTTTCGCTCAATAAACACTCACAACGCCCGGTCTGGGAATCGAAACCGCGATCCTATGACCGCAAATCCGCTGCCCTAACAACTGAGCCATTGCGCCTCCACTACAATTTACACATACACACATGTGTGTCAATAGAACACACAACCATACTCCAAATAATTTATTTGTTAATTCAAGTATTTAAAAACTTCCTGCTTGTCATTTTGATTTCCGCCTTCAAGGATTTTATACACTCTTAACATTTGTAGCCTTTCTCTTGCACTTGTGGAGTCTTGAAGGTAATTCAAGCATCTTCTGTCTATACGCAAACACACACACACACACACACACACACACACACATATATATATATATATATGTATCAATGTATGTATATATGTATGTGATTTGTATTGCCATAAAGGAAATAGTTATTTAATTGTGTGGAGATTCTGTATTGCATAATTTTCAGTATACGTAGGCGCAGGCGTAGTTCTGTGGTATGAAACTTGCTTCCCAACCAGATGGTTCCGGGTTCAGTCCCACTGTGTGGTACGTTGGGCAAGTGTCTTCTACTGTGGCCTTGGGCCGACCAAAGCCTTGTGAGTAAATTTGGCAAACGGAAACTGAAAGCAGGCCGTCGTATATATATATATATATATGATTAAATAAATGCGCCGTTTTCAAGCCTAACCAGGGTCATGGGCCCGGTTTCCCGGTTTCTATGGTGTATATGTTCCCCAGCTGGACAGGACGACAGTCCATCGCAGTGTTACTAATTTTTGCCAGCTGAGTGGACTGAAGCAACGTGAAATGAAGTGTTTTGCCCAAGAAAACAACGCGTCGCCCGGTCCAGGAATCGAAACCACAATCTTACGATCATGGTGCTGACACCCTAACAACTAAGCCTAATAATTAAGGACGTTATCAGTAACATCACTCTCAGAAAATGAAAACAAACATCCACTAAAAAAGAAAAAAAAGAATGAATTACAATAAATCTGTTAGTAATAGAACACAAATTATTAGTAAGCACCAAAATTCCAGTTACACTAACTATGTGGTAATAGATGAAACATTACTCAATGCCTAATATTGTAAAATTTATTTGGCAATCATGGCAAGCAATTCTGAATGTGTTTTAGCTTTCATAATCATCTTCAGCGAAGCATAGACGTGGTTATACTTATATTATATTGTACGTGATTGAAATAATATTATCCATTACTATTATCTTTACTAGTCACCTTACTGCTACACCGTAAAAAAAAAAAGCAAAAAGATAAAAATATATACATACATTCATATAAACATTCGTACCGTCTATGTATGCACTAGGGCACGTGGCCTAGTGGATAAGCTGTTAGTCTTTCTCCCAATAATAGTCGTGGATTCAGTTCTTGCACCGGGAATAATGTTTCGGCTGAAAAGGTGTACCGGCTTCGTGGTCTCTTTTGTGTAGCTCTCTTTCCTATCTCTCTGATATTTGAAGTCTGTAACAGAAGCCAGTTAAGTGTCCCTCTGACACTTAGACATCCAAATTTAGACAT
>NC_043009.1:45280087-45312587 GCF_006345805.1 Octopus sinensis
TTTTCTGGCTCTGTCTCTGCGCGAATAAATTCATTGTCCCCAGTTGGGAAATCACAGTGTCACTGTTCCTGCGCCTTCACACCCCTGGTACTAGCCGTGCAACAACTCAATATTTTACCTCATTCCTTAACGTTTTGTATCTTTCATCACTTAAGTACATATTTAGCAGCACCTACCCACAACAAGTACTCTTCGTTCTGTTCTATAACGATGATATGAATTTTACACTCCTTTGAAAGCATATATAAGAAGAAATACGTACGTGAGATACTCATATGTATCCGTGTGTAGCCATTGGTGTCAACGTGTTATGTGCCATGTGTGTGTGTGAGTGAGTGAGTGTGTGTGTGTCTATACTGCTCCACATTACCGACATTAAATTAAATATTCTATTTAATTAGTAAGTTGTAAGACAACCAACTAAAGATGACCTAGTTTGCAGTATATATTAGCAAACCATCAACCAATAACATTATTCAAAACCGAAGGGACTTAGCGATCTGAAAGCATAAATTCCCACGCTCCATATACGTTTACTTACTCTTTTAAACACTACAGATTCTCGTAAATTAACAGTTGGCATTGTTATTATCTTTTCTTTACAGAATGGTGAATTTTGAGAAGTAAAATAAAATAATCTTCCTTTGTTCTACACAGAATAATGAGTCGTCACACATGAAACATGAGTTGGTGCTACAATCCTAGTAAAGCATCATAATTTAACCACTCACTCAGGCACATACACACGAACGCATGCGCACATGTGTGAAATCTATCTATCTATCTATCTATCTATCTATCTATCTATCTATCTATCTATCTATCTATATCTATCTATCTATCTATCTATCTATCTGCCTGTCTATCTATCTATATACATGCACACGTTGAGCTGGCAGAATCGTTAGCACGCCAGGCAAAATGCTCAGGGGTATTTCGTCTGCCGCTACATTCTGAGTCCAAAACCCGCCGAGGTCGACTTTGCCTTTCATCCTTTCGGGATCGATTAAATAAGTACCAGTTACGCACTGGGGTCGATGTAATCGACTTAATCCGTGCGTCTGTCCTTGTTTGTTCCCTCTGTGTTTAGCCCCTTGTGGGTAGTAAAGAAATAGGTTATGTGCGTATAACGTACATAAAATGTTGCATACAATTAATTACATGTCCACAAACGCATATATATATATATATATATATATATATATATATATATATACCCCACCACACAGGCATACATATAAACACGCACATATTTACACACATAAACACATACATAATTAATTACATGGATATCAATATAGAATTTAATGTATATATATAGACACGCATAGTCACAAGAGGACAGAGAAATATTTAGATCGAGAACGGGACATACAACAAAGAGAGAAAGATGGGGGAGAGAGAGGAACAGGGAGAGGAGAGAGAGAGAGAGAAGAAGAGAGAGAGAGAGAAGAGGAGGAGAGAGAGAGAGCAAGGTGAGGAATTGGAAGGAAAGAAAAGAGAGAAGAATGTGGGCTTTGAAGAGTTTAAATTAAATTTAGAAGAGTATATTGAAAATACATATGGAAGCACGCATCATTGCTTTGACAAAGATATATTACATTAAATCTCACGAACAAACACTTATCTGTAGCTTCACTTTATACATGCATATATATATATATATATATATATATATATATATATATATATATATATATATATATATACATATGTACACACACACTTACACACGTATTTGTATATATATACACACCTACAGAAACCGTTGTATGTTCATGAATTCTTTCATTCTGAATATATGATCTAAGACTGTTGAAATTCATTGAATTCGCTTAATCACACGCGAGCGCACACACACATACACACATACACCCCCCCCCCCCGATTGTAAATATATTCAATTTTGTAAGCAGCTTTGGCTTATATATATATATATGTGTGTGTGTGTGTTTGGGTGTGTGATGTGTGTGTGTGTGATTCTGTGATGTGAGATGTGTATGTTTGTGTGATGTGTGATGTGTGAGTGTGTATGTAAGTACATGCGCTTTCCTATATATTTGCGCATATATGACTAACGTTACTATAAGGGGGAGTGTAGTTCATTGACTTCACTTTAGTAGTCAACCGCCACTGATTTTTATTGATCCTAGGCGGATAAAAATTAAAGTTATACTGATTTTGCCAATAGCCACTCTTAGATATCTAAACATTGTATAAATAATGATAACTCTCTCTCTCTCGCCCCCTCTTTCTCTCTTTTTGTATAGTATATTCGTCTAAGAACCCATTAGCTAGAATCCAGAAAATAAATGGGTCTCCTATATCTGTCATTAGTAGTGCATGTGTATGTACACGTACAAAGATAATGCATACTTATTTACTTTCATTTCGTATCACAATTAGTGAACAACAGCCTCGTTCGTTACAGGTTTCCTATCTACCAATCACGAGGTGATGGCATTTGATACAATGACAGTTTGAATCAGAGTGTTTGTAACTCGGTGCAGATTATATATAATTTTTCAGTAAAATCCTTTTACCTGTTGTTTTGGCGATGTTTGTCTCATTTGCCGATATTAGTTATGGGTTTCCATAATTCGACCTTGAAACTTCATTTCTTCAAACAGCTGCATTACTAGTCCTTGCATTAACGTGTAATCGGTTGAGTATTCTGCAGGCAACTCTTTACTCTCTTTTACTCTTTTACTCTTTTACTTGTTTCAGTCATTTGACTGCGGCCATGCTAGAGCACCGCCTTTAGTCGAGCAACTCGACCCCGGGACTTTTTCTTTGTAAGCCCAGTACTTATTCTATCGGTCTCTTTTGCCGGACCGCTAAGTGACGGGGACATAAACACACCAGCATCAGTTGTCAAGCAATGCTAGGAGGACAAACACAGACACACAGACATACACGCACACACACACACACACACATATATATATATATATATATATATATATATATATACACATATATACGACGGGCTTCTTTCAGTTTCCGTCTACCAAATCCACTCACAAGGCTTTGGTCAGCCCGAGGCTATAGTAGAAGACACTTGCCCAAGGTGCCCCGCAGTGGGACTGAACCCGGAACCATGTGGTTGGTAAGCAAGCTACTTACCACTGGGCGAAAATTAATTTTCAGGCACAATCAGCGAGACAGTATATGACGGGGCTCAACATTTTAAATTACAGATACAATTTATCCGATGAGCTTTTATACAGTTACCATGTAGCCAATTTCTGCCACAAGGTATAGATTGTCTTGAGTCTATTGAAAATGATACTCTAACAGTTGCCACGCAGTGGGATCGGACAAATGGGCTCCTGGTTGCAAAACCAACGTAGCCGTTCGGTCATTTGCGCCTACTTGGCCGATATTCATCTGCGAAAATTACAAATACTTTTCGCGCAGGTCACCTCGATCAAATGTCAGTTTTGTGAACGTTAGATATTTTGCTCATATCGTTCATATTTTCACCGCTGTCCACCAACGGGGAATTTTTATATTCTTTATTTGCCAATCCTGGTACAAAATCCTTTGTTCTGAAATGACATGTTCAAATAAGTTTCGTACAGTAACTTATTAGGTGATAACTTATTAGCTGATTATTATTTTAATGGGTAATTAGCCAATATTATATTAGTGGGTAATTAGCTTATATTATTTTAATGGGTAATTAGCTTATATTTTGTCATTTAATAACGATTATAAGTAGTTTGTTTATCATTTAAAAAAGTATGTTCTTACAATATTTTATCATCGTGAAGTGATATTATTTATTGCGTTATAAAATAATTATAAACAAGAGCACTCAGAGAGCGCAAACCTCCGCCAAGGCAACACCAACGTCCTCTCAACGATTAGCAAGAGATGCTTTTTTTTTAATGAGAATATCTGAAATAAACTCGATTGCCCTCACAAACAAAAATACTAAAATTGAACCCGACCGGGGAAAAAAAAAAGAAACCAGAATCCTTGCCCGGTACCGAATCGATCCCAAAATCTAATCAGTTCGTACCAGTCACGAGGCCTAACATCACTGAAGGTTTCATTTGAATCCATCCAGCGGTTCTTGAGATATCTTGTCCACGGATAAACAAACAAACAAACACAACTGAAAACAATACTTCCACCTTCGCTAAGGCGGAGGTAACAATTCTGAAAAATGGAAAATCGTTCTCAACATCAAAACATTCCTCTGAGTAGCTAAGAAGATTAATTGGAAGTTATTCTCCGAATGGAATTGAAGGTTGTTTTAGTGTTTGTTATGTGATGACTTGTTTACCTCAGTTGTAACAACGCTTATGGAAAATCTACGCAGAGACAAGGAAGCAATGAGTGTAATTCATGAGTTATGCTTGAAAAATTTCTAGAACAAATAAAGTCAACATTTGAGGTGAAAAACATCCACTCAGTTAAACCGTCTTTTGTACTAAGGTAACGTTTTTTTTTTTTATAAGATAAGGATGAAAGAAGGGGAGTCGAAACATTCTAAGGTAGTAACAGCTGCTCTACGTGTTACAATTGTTGCACTAGGTGTCGTGATGTTCAAAATAATTGTTGAGGTTGCAAGAAAAGACAGCGAAACAGCTGAAGTAATCTCTGTGAAATATCAAGCCATTTTATAGAGTGATGAATATTCAGGAGACCTTTATCTCATTGTAGAGGAGACAGCGTTACACTGGAAGAGCATTCATCCTAGCAACTTAATTGCGACCAAAGAATTTCAGTTACGCCAATTCTACCATTTTAGTTGTATCTTGTGAGTATGCATGGTTTAGTGGTTAGGCTGTTGTACTCACGATCGGGGTTTCAATTACTGGACCGGGTGATGCGTGGTAATATTGAGCAAAACACTTCGTCTCAAGATACTCTACGACCATTTCAACATCTGAGGTGTACAAACATTTGTTTGCAGCACAAACTTTTGATCGCTGTAAAGAAAATCAACCGTACATTGAAAAGCTGCAGAAACGTCTTTGTCGGATACGAGAGATTCATTAGCGGCCTCTATAATATTAAGTATGTAATAATATGCAATTTCCCATCCACCCTCGAAAACGGCAGGATGTGGTTTGTTTTAAAATCAATTGATATAACTATTAAGTTGAGCGACCACGTAATTTGTGTAAGTGAGAATATATGATGTGCAGTTTAGAGGTTATTTGTCTGAGTAGTTGAGATGCGTTTGCGTTGCATAAACCGTCGAATTGTATTTGTACAGAGTATAAATAAATGGTTACTGTTTGTAAACTTTTTAATCTTTTCTACGTGTTTCAATCATTTCACTGTAGCTATGCTGGGGCACCGCCTTGAAATTTTAGTTGAATGAAACGACCCCATTACTTATTTATTTTCTAAAGCCTGGTACTTATTTTATTGGTCTATTTGCTGAACCACTGTTATGAGGGGGTAAACAAACCATCACTGGTTGTCGTGCGGTGGTGAGGACGAACAAAGACATACACACATATAAACACGCGCGTACGCGCAGAGATTTACATTTAACACTAAATCTGTTTTACCTGATGACATAGCTCAAATTCTGCATTATTTTTAAAGAGTGTTTTACATTTTCTATTAATGCAGATATGTAAGTAATTTATTCATTATTAAATATGATAATATAAGATATTTACATGTTTTATGAGTTATGAAACTAATTAGTCGTAATATTTGCATTTTTTATCGTTAAATAAAGATTCTTCTAAGTATTTATCTGTCATCTATGATTATATATATATACATGTATACATATATATACATATGCATACATATACATATGCATATATATACACATATGCATATTTATACATATGCATATATATACATACATATATATATATATATATACACATGCATATATATATATATATATATATATATAAACACACACACACACACACACACACACACATATATATATATATATATATATATTATATATATATATATATATACAGTGATTTTCTTTCAGTGTTTCCGTCTACCAAATCCCAAGTCTTTGGGCGGCCAGAGGCAATAATAGAAGAGAGTTGACCAAGATGCCACGCAGTGGGACTGAACCTGGAAACATTTGATTAGGAAGCAAACTTCTTACCACACTGCCACGTAATGTTGAAATTTTTATACATGTTAGATATTACTGTATGAAAATTGCTACATCGTTCAAATTTGGTGAAACCCACTCATTTTAGAACGAACCATGAGACAATTTCAAGTGTAAGGCAGGAAAGAGTTAAACCTATTTTACTCTTTTACTCTTTTACTCTTTTACTTGTTTCAGCCATCCGGCTGAGGCCATGCTGGGGCACCGCCCTTAAAAATAATGTGCCTGGAGAATCCGGGCACATATACTCTTTTACTCTTTTACTTGTTTCAGTCATGTGACTGTGGCCATGCTGGAGCACCACCTTTTTAGTCAAGCAAATCGACCCCATGACTTATTCTTTGTAAGCCTAGTACTTATTCTATCGGTCTCTTTTGCCGAACCGCTAAGTTACGGGGACGTAAACACACCAGCATCGGTTGTCAAGCGATGTTGGGGGGACAAACACAGATACACACACACACACACACACATATATATATACATACACATATATACGACGGGCTTCTTTCAGTTTCCGTCTACCAAATCCACTCACAAGGATTTGGTCGGCCCGAGGCTATAGTAGAAGACACTTGCCCAAGGTGCCACGCAGTGGGACTGAACCCCGAACCATGTGGTTGGTAAGCAAGCTACTTACCACACAGCCGCTCCTACGCCTATATGTTATTTAATTAGAAATGGATTGCTGCTGGAATGTTTTACATTTTCATGGCACAAAATAAATACAGCGCAGCATGAGGACGTTAAACACTCACTGTTCAATTATCCCACAGTCAATCCAACATCCCTGTTTGCTTGAACTATTTACACACTACGCTACCTCTGCCACTTCACACACATTCACACCCATGTATTAATATTACTTCTTCCATGAATGATGTTTTCATCTCCTATCTGTAATTCAGATTTTAATTAATTAAAATTTAGGCTTGCCACCCTCTTTCCCATGACGATATTTCATTAATATTCATCATAAAGTCGATGCCCATGGTTTCCTTTTCTTATTGCCACAATCATTTCATTTCATTGATTTTGTTGTTTTACTCATTACTTAAAGAAATCAGCACTCGCTTAACTATATATTATATATATATATATATATATATATATAATATATATATATATATATATATTATATATATATATATATATATATAGTTGTATATACGTATATATATACTTGCATATACATATATATATATATATATATATATATACACGCACGCACACATATATGTATGTATATATGTATAGAGCAAGCAAGCATATGCACAGAATAATAGCTCATATGTCAGTAAGGCTAATTGCATATATAAATGCTGTATTTTTTCCTTTCCTTTTTCTTTTTTGTTTAAATTTTATCTGTGACCCCTATTCTCTATGTGACCCCAATTAGTATATTACGTTTAACATTGAAAGACGGTCGATTGGCAGAATCGTTAACAAGTAGAACAAAAGTCTTTGCAGTATTTAGTTACGGATCTTTATGTTCAGAGTTCAAATCACACCAACGTTAACTTAGACTTTAATCCTTTCGGGGTTGATCAAATAAAGTATCAGTCAAATATTAGAATCGAAGGTATGGATTAAACCCTCCTTCTCGCCAAATTCAGGCTTCGAACACATTAAAAAAGATACAGAAAGGAATTCGAATGTCAGTCTGGTTAGAAAGTTGGGCAGTACCTTTTGGTATTTGATCTGACTCACTGCGTTTTGAGTCCAAATCTTTCGGAAGTCCTTTCGCTATCCCAAGGGCGATAAATAAGTACCAATCAAGTACTGAGGTCAATTATTTTCCTTCTTTTTCTCAGTCTCAGAACCAACTCTTATATTTCGTGATTGGGTCATAAGGGAAACCACTCCTAACGTTCCATTTTTTAAAAAATAAAATGGAGGACAATTGTCTCAGTTAACAACAAAATGTTCTCATCTATAGCACACTAGAAAACGCTCTGAAGAAACCAGAAAACATGGTAAGCGTAGGTGGATTGTTGTGTTGTACACTGCGGTATGGATAAAACAGAAAAAAAAACTATAAAACCAATAAAGGTTGAGTTTCCATACTGTTAACGTTCAATGTACGTTACTACGAGTGTCAATAAAGGAATTTTATGCTATTTTAATAAATGTGATAATGGCGGATGCAATACAAAATTAATCCACAAAATAATAAAAAAATAAAAGAAAACGAAAATTATAAAAAGGAATCCAACAAACTATTCCTCGTCGATCAGAGTAAAAATAATCAGCAACGAGTTCAATTTGCCGACCAGGCTGTCAATCAAATTAGATTCTTTAAAATTCTTGCTGGAATTCGACAGAGAAAAATAAGTCCAATGAATCATCATAGAACGTAGATTGATGCAGCTGATTGTGTGAGACTGTCAGTAATTTGCAAGGAATAATGCGAATCTTACTTAGTCGTTTATGAATGTACATATGTTCGTGCACAAGCCTGCAGTAGTGTTATAAATAGACAGGTTTCATATGTGCACATTTTTAATGAAGGAACCGTTCGCTTATTTGTTTACTTTGGAGGGAGGAGGAGGAGGAGGGCCCGTGTCCTTCGTGGGCCTCCTGAGACTAGTGACATCGCTGCCGTTAACATCAGCTCAATCGATTGTAAGTGAGACTTCTGGAAATGATCCTGAGCAGGAAATGATTTCCGTAGGGGAAGATGTTCCAGGGAATATGATAGAGGTGTAGGGATTAGTGCCGGGTAAAGACTGGAGTTGGACACAACTGGGTTGATGCCCGTTTTGAGTGCCTATAAGGAGATGAGATCAGGTTCGCGGAGTAGAAATCATTGTAATAACGAAAATAAAGCGGAGAGTGGATATTGCACATCTCTAGGGCAGATGTTGGAACATGTCCGTATTAGAAATAGCCGTAATGACTTTCTCAAATCATAACCATCGACTTTCAAACATAATGTATAGTATTGTCTCAGATAAATTACATCTGAATTTTCATCATGGCCATATCTAGAATGTCATCAATTATAAATTTGCTTAATCAGGTTAACAAGTCCATCAGAAACATTTTTTTAGCGCTTTCCTTAAACTTGACATCTAACTTCAGATTGAGCGTCACTAACGAATATTATATAATGATATATAATTTGTACTCCTTCATTTTCTCACGTGAAGGAAATCGTCAAGGTATTCCTGAATGATACAATCTCACACATTTGATTCATCTTGGCACTAGGATAAAATGTTGCTAGAATTTCTCGTACAACTGAATGAATTGCTACCCTGCACATTACTCGGAATTTTATAAAAGATGCCCGAAAGATAAAATTGTTGCTTATCCACGGGTAAGCCAAATAGATTGCCTCGTGGCATTTGTCCTGACCCGTGCAGCATGAGTTTAAATCCCGTCGATCGAGGTCTATAAAAAAAATTATTACACGTTCAGACAAGATGCCTTGAGGAATATTTCTGTCTTGACACCAAAGTTTCTGACGATCCTGGAGCTAATCTGTGTCAGCACAAATGGCAACCTTTCCTTTGAGTAAACATCTGTAGCATAGAGACGAGATGCATGCATACATGGATAACTGCTAGACTTCCTGAAATCTTTCCCAGGCCTGCACATGTGTAGATTCCGATAATCGACCTTCTTTCACTGTTAAATATAATATATTAACTGGGGTCAAGTAGATAATAATGGTTCACAGATAAAATTGAAAGAAAATAGAAAAAGTAAAAGAAAAAAAGAATTTAGCGTTTTACGTATATGCAATTAGCGTTACTGATAAATGAGCTATTATTTTATGAATATGATTGCTTGCTCTATACATACATACGTACATACATACGTACATACATACATACATACATACATACATACATACATACATACATACACATATACATACATACATATATGTGTACATATATGTATATAGATAAGTGTATATATGTGTGCATGTCTCCCTTTCTCTCTCTCTCGATATATATATATATATATATATTATATATATATATATTATATATATATATATAAATATATAATACGCGTATATATAGCGTCATTGTTAACCAAGGGGGGATCTAAAAACATTAATGTTTATTGCTCATATGGACGTTAATTTAACTTTTCTGTCAGAGTAGTTTGGGATCATGTGACGTCGCTGCGCTTTACTGCATTCACTATATGCCAGTATCTTCCCTGACTCTTTCCGGGCGATCCGCCGAGCAGTTTCCGTGTCAGTTACCAATCTCCGCGAGATACCTTCCCATTTGCCGTGACCACATGGCATGCGGTCGTCCATCACAAGTCGTCAGCCCATCCTGATTCCCAGTGAAGTGAATACGGTAAGCAGGGTCTTACTCGGAAAATCGAGCAACATGGCCAAGCAATCTCAGTTGGCGCTCTCGAATCAGGTAAGGGCGCATCCCATTTACTGAGTATAATCGTTGCTTAGATACGAAACTCGAACAATGGTAACCCCTAATCTTGTGATGCGTCTTGGTACCGAGAGAGTGCAGGCGGCTCCTAAGAGCCTGGGACAGCGTCTGAGTCTCACAGTTATAGTGTATAATGAACGCATGTACAAATAATTATTCATACGTATACAGACATATCGTCGTCGGCTAGTCCCTCGACTCCGAATATTGTTGTTGTTGTCTGGCCTTCTGTTGCCGTTATCTCTCCTTCTCTTTTTTATTCTTTCTCTTTCAAATAATATTACATTACTGTTTATGTTTTGTCGGTTGTCGGGATGGTTGGTTACGGTCGTCTCAGAAGCAAGGTATCGAAGCTGGTCTGCTTTGGAGTTGAATTTAGTCGTCTTTTCCCGGTTGCCAGAGCATTGAAAAAGATTTGACGACGAAGCCGTTCTTTGTTCATCCTGGTGACATGGCTGGCCTATCGAAGACGATGTTTGATGATTAGGAATTTGATTCTCTAGCTGGATATTCACTCTTTCCGACACGGAGTTATTGGAGACATAGTCAAACCACTTATATTCAACAGAGATTGATGTTTCAGCTGATGAAAACGCTCGAGGTTTTTGATGTCACGACAATATAAAGTTCAAGTTTCACAACCACATACGTGGATAGATACAACAACAGCGTGGCAGGTCATAATCTTCGTCTTCAAAATTAGGTTTTTGTCTTTGAATAAACATTTTGTTTGTTTGCTGAAAGCTGAGTCGGTCGATCCGATTCTTCATTCCACATCTTGCTCAGAATTGCATTTGATAGAGAGTACACTTCTAAGGTACTGCTTCAGTGGTGTATCCGAAATGATGATATTGAACTCCGAAAAGGAAGAATTCGGGAATGGATGGGCCATAACTTGAGTGTTTTTAGTATTTACCGTAAGCCCAAAACGTTGGTACGCATTGGTGAAATTATTGATAGCAGGAGTGACTGAATGCCGCTTCGTCATCGGTGTACTGGAGGTCTGAGATTCGCTTAGTACTGGTGAGATTCTTTGACCGAAACGTCCCCAGATTGAAGCCTCCTTCATCAAAACGATATCTGATGTCCCTTCCTCGTTGATCCGGGCTAAGTTCATAGATAATTGCTGCAAGGTATAGGGAGAAAAGCGTTTCAATCCACGTGTAATCGGGAGTTCTTCAGAGAGTCGATCACGATAAAAGACACCTACAATCATACCATCATGCAGGGCTTTGGGCGGGGAGACAAAATGATCAGGACATCCGAAACGATCAAGGACCATCTGCATGGATTGTCTCGGTACACTGTCAGAAACCTTATACATAATAGAGAAGATAATGAAAAGGGGTTTTTGTTTTTCTCGGCTCTTCTCTTGGGTTTGTCTGGCTAGTTGGAAAGAGACACTGTATATTTCTGTCCATCCAACCAGACAGAAATATATAGTAATTATATATGTTAATACACATTTCAACAGGTACCTATGAGTGACTGTGAATACTCAGACAATAAAAAAAAAAGAAAGCAAACATGAGAATAGAATGAGAAAGAGTTTAAATCATAGAGAAAAAAATATTGTCTTCTACTTTAGATGTGACAGCCTTTGTGAGATAAAGAAATGGTGGGGTAAAGTTATAAATCTATCAATTTAGTCATCGCATGGCTTCTAGCCAGATGGACAATAAACATTCTGGTGCAGTATAGCAAACATAAATATAGACATAGTCCCGTGTATATACATACATAAATACCTGCATATATATGTACATATATATACATATATATATACATATATATATACATGTATATATACATATATATAAATACGTACATATATATATATATATATATATATATATATATATATATATATATATATATATATATATATATATATACATACAGGAAAGTATATAAAGTTCAAAAGAAAACAATTCAGACTTTTTGAGAGATCCAAAAAGAGAGAAATAATGATTTCTAAAGATTCATTACATTCATAAAAAAACAGAGCAATAATAAAAATATGAAAATAGTTGTTGAAAAATAACGATATTTTAAAACTATATATATGTAATATATATTATGTATGTATATATACTATATATATTATATATATATATATATATATATATATATATATATATATATATATATTATATATATACATTTATTTATATTATATATTAACATACATATTTAATATATATATATATATTATATATGAATATATATATATATATTTGGACACAAAGTCGAGAACGCCTACAGACATCTAAATATATATATATAGATATATATATATATTTAGATGTCATGTAGGCGTTCTCGACTTTGTGTCCAAATATTTATATGCTATTATCTATAGCTGTATGCATGATTCGAGATCCGCTATTCCAAAACTGAATACGCACACATACACACACACACACACACACCACACACACCACACACACATTCACACACGCAAACACACAGACGATTCACCTGATCGCTGCAGCAAATTTCCCGTTTCAATATTTATTGAAAACATTTCCTTCTGTTTGTGCAAACAATCTTGTGCGTATGTTTGTATGTATGTATGCATGTTATACACACGCACACACACTAACACACGCACATAGGCGCACCCACGCACACACAAACACAGACACACACATATACACAGACAGACAGACACATACACACATACACATATATATGAGAATGAGAGAGACAGAGAGAGAATATGCTATGGTAGGAAATAGAAGCGAATGCTATAAAGATCTCTGCTTTGCACAAACCGTTTTCTGCTTGACCTCTCAACCTTAACATTAGCTCTTTCATTGTTACTATATATTGTGGTGAGTTTGGGAGGTAAATCTATATTGTTAGCTTTCTTAGACTTACAATAGAATGGACGATTTTAGTAAACGGAGGACAGACGGTAACGCAAATAATAAAAAAGACAAAAAACCCCACCTTTTTAGCGGCCTTTGAGTACTTTCAAGTTTATACTAGCGTTACCGATATATACAATGCTTTATATATATGTCTCACACACACACATACACACACACAGATTCTTAGACACACATTCGCACACACACATACAGTCGTGTGTGTATATATATGTAAACACACATCTGTTTATGTATAATGAGCTTATAAATTAGTTCAGTTATTTCTGATTTCTTCAAATCTAATGAGACAAAGCCTATGGAGTTAAGTTAATAATATACGACAGAAATTGGAAGAGAAAAGGGGTGAAAAATTAAGAGCAGGTTAGTTTTGGGTTACAAATGGGGCTATTTGATAGTGGATGTGTTCAACCATTTTTCTTTTTAAAATGTCCGACATTCCAAATGGGTCAAATAGAAATTTTTTCATTAATGTGAGTATATTTCGTAAAACAAGAACAAATGGATCTAATTATCATAGAAGGTTGTTAATTGAAGAAATAGGAAATAGAAAATAAGAAATAAGGAAAATGCATAAAATCTGTATTGGAGAATATTGATTCAATGTAAAAAACTAAAGACAATATTTCAAATGTAGGAGCATGAATAATTAATGAGTTAGGCAGGTCTGCGAATTAATTCAGGCAAAATAAATTTTTTAAGGACAAATCCTGGCGGATAAATGTATATAAATATTATATATATGTATATATATATATATATATATATATATTATATATATATATATATAATATATATATATATATACTTGATTTATGATTTGATAGATAAATCGGGCTGACTCAATTTGCCATACATCACAGTGGTTACAATGGTTCTGTAAAAGAGTAGTTAGGATCAACAAAATTGTCAATTATAGCACACACACACACAACACACACACCACACAATAGGTAGGTAGGGTAAATCCTACCTGTTTCCTATTAAAGTACACATGCTTATTCCAATATTACAATCCAATTAAAATTGAGAATTATGGAAATGTTGTTAGCAGAGTTATTGTATAGCCAAACAGGAAAGTGGAAATTTATATGTATATGTCCGTGCACGCGTGTTATAATATATATATATATATATATATATAATATATATATATATATATTATATATTTCTCTTTCTTTGCGTTGCTCTTGCATAATATCTAAATGTAAGCGTTTCATTTAAGTGTATTTTGAATTATAATTCTTCTATATTTGAAGAAGATTTCTATAGGAAACTTTTTACCTGTCTATCTAATTATGTAAAACTTTGTAATTTCTATTAGCAAATATAATACCTGTAACGGAGAATAAATAATACCAAGAAAATTTCCACCTTCCTGTTTTGTATATTATATATATATATATATATATATATATATATATATATATATATATTACACACACACACACACATATATATGTGTGGTTGTGGTGTGCGCGTGTTCCACGTACTTCCACGTATACACACGCATTCATATTCAGTTTTAACACACATGTACACACACGCCAACAGGCCTACTTTTGTCACTCTCTTAACGCTAAAGCAACAATTACGTCTCACATTCCAGGTGAATTTTAAGCTGAACACCGAAACTTAATCCAGATGCGCTTTTTCCTGTCACTCTTCTCTCTTTCCGTTAATCCCCTTCCCTCTCTTCTTTCTCTCTCTGCGGTATCTATTTTCTTTTATATCCGACAAAGGACTATATCCAAAACCCTTATTCTGTAAAGACATTCTGGGAGCGTCAACCTGATATTAATTATAAGCAATCTCTCCGACTATTGTTGCTTTTTGTATTTGATTTGCTTGTATATTATATATATATATATATATATATATATACCTGTATATATTTGTGTGTGCATTCGTATATAATATAAATATATCTATATAATATATATGTATATGTAGGCTATATTTATAATACATATTATATATATATATGTGTGTGTGTGTGTGAATATATATGTATATGTAGGCTATATATATATATATATGATACATATATATATATATAGATATATCTGTATAAATCCTTAAATCCTTAAAAATGTTTTAGCCCGAAGACCGCGGCTGCTGGGGCACCACCGCTGAATGTATATATATATTATATAACAATATATTATATATTATATATAGTATAGTTTATTTACCAGTAGAATGTGGCGATCCTATAAAGGACAATGTTACTGTTGTTTAAACCACAGGAAAACATCTTTTCCAGCTGGCTATCGACATAGTCTGTCATTGTAAAGTGTTTGCAAGGGAGGTCATCGCTCCCATCTCCAGCCTACGTGATACTCACAAACCACGTCTGCTAGAGACGACAGCTGCTCGCTTCTGCACGCAAAATATTGTTAAAATGTGCAATATTCGTAGCTACTTTAACATGATTGTCTCTTCGAATGGACTCTACTGGGATTTTGATATATTTAACTTTGAATACACATATATATGTTTCTATCATAAATACACGCATATGTATATATTTGAGTCTTCTATAATATATCAGCTGTGTTGAATAACAACATTTTTACGCTTATTGATTAATGTCCAGAAGTTGGAGGTAAAATTTTCATAAACCAGTTAATTTCTAAATTTATAGTTAATCGCGAAATTGTTATTGTATAGCAATCAGTAAGTTTGATGCGTCTAACGGATTATTCCGTATTCTGTGGAGAAGAAAATCCCATAAAATTAATCCTATTTTGATTATCAGCATCGGTCTTGGAAACTGATTTATATCTGTATGGATTCCTGAATAAATCTGCATTTTGGATTTCATTCTGCTTCGTGATTCTTTTATCACTTGTAATGAGTTCTTTGATTACGAATAATTGTGAATTCCCTGATTGGGTGTGTTTGCCTCCATGCGTACGTGCGAGTGCGTATATATATATATATATATATATATGTATGTATGTATGCATATATATATATATATGCATATGTATGTATATATATATTATATATATATATATATATATATATATATATATCTATATATATATATATATATATAATATATATATGTGTGTGTGTGTGTGAATATATATGTATATGTAGGCTAATATATATATATATGATACATATATATATATATATAGATATATCTGTATAAATCCTTAAATCCTTAAAAATGTTTTAGCCCGAAGACCGCGGCCATGCTGGGGCACCACCGCTGAATGTATATATATATTATATACAAATATATTATATATTATATATAGTATAGTTTATTTACCAGTAGAATGTGGCGATCCTATAAAGGACAATGTTACTGTTGTTTAAACCACAGGAAAACATCTTTTCCAGCTGGCTATCGACATAGTCTGTCATTGTAAAGTGTTTGCAAGGGAGGTCATCGCTCCCATCTCCAGCCTTACGTGATACTCACAAACCACGTCTGCTAGAGACGACAGCTGCTCGCTTCTGCACGCAAAATATTGTTAAAATGTGCAATATTCGTAGCTACTTTAACATGATTGTCTCTTCGAATGGACTCTACTGGGATTTTGATATATTTAACTTTGAATACACATATATATGTTTCTATCATAAATACACGCATATGTATATATTTGAGTCTTCTATAATATATCAGCTGTGTTGAATAACAACAATTTTTACGCTTATTGATTAATGTCCAGAAGTTGGAGGTAAAATTTTCATAAACCAGTTAATTTCTAAATTTATAGTTAATCGCGAAATTGTTATTGTATAGCCAATCAGTAAGTTTGATGCGTCTAACGGATTATTCCGTATTCTGTGGAGAAGAAAATCCCATAAAATTAATCCTATTTTGATTATCAGCATCGGTCTTGGAAACTGATTTATATCTGTATGGATTCCTGAATAAATCTGCATTTTGGATTTCATTCTGCTTCGTGATTCTTTTATCACTTGTAATGAGTTCTTTGATTACGAATAATTGTGAATTCCCTGATTGGGTGTGTTTGCCTCCATGCGTACGTGCGAGTGCGTATATATATATATATATATATATATATGCATATGTATGTATATATATATATATGCATATGTATGTATATATATATATATGCATATGTATGTATATATATATATATATATATATATATATATATATATATATATGTGTGTGTGGTGTGTGTGTGTGTGTTCGCGTGTGTGTGACCGTGTGTGTATCGTTGGCGACTTTTTTTCCTCCGTCTTCCCTTTCTTAGATCTTTCCTTTTTCTATGTTTCTGACGAAGAGCTCCGCTCGAAACGTTAAATCCTACTGCTTTCTTTCCTTTCCTGAGCGTCCAATAACACTAGACTTGTTCCACGTCCTCGCGTTGTTGTGTTTTCTCTTAGTGTTTTCAGATTTTTATGTATATGTATATATATATATATATATATATATATATATATATATAAGAAAAGAGGTGGGTGTTTCCATGCAGGAAACAATATGTTTTGTATATCAGTGGTAAAAGTGTAAAATTAGATAAACATCTTTAAAGGTTTCAATGTTAACAAATTAAGATTTTTCAATGTTGATAAATTAAAATGTTTCAATGTTAAAAACATGTTCAAAACAGGTGTAAGTTTGAATGTTCATAGTATCTGTTTTAAACATGTTAATTTATCAACATTGAAACATTTTAGTTTGTCAATATTGAAACATTTTAATTTGTAAACATTGAAACTTTTAAAGATGTTTTTTTCTAATATTAGACTTTTACCATTGATGAACTAAAATATTGTTGAAACTAGTTTGATATATATGTAAATATATGTATTTTAAACATTTACGAGTTTTTGAAGTTTTTGTGCATTTTCAACAACACATTTTCCTATATATAGATGACATATTTTCCTATATATAAATATGGGCAACACTTATATATTTCTTTATTGCCCACAAGGGGCTAAACATAGAGAGGACGAACAAGGACAGACAAAGGGATTAAGTCGATTACATCAACCCCCAGTGCGGAACTGGTACTTTTATTTATCGACCTCGAAAGGATGAAAGGCAAAGTTGACCTCGGCGGAATTTGAGCTCAGAACGTTGTCGACTTAGCAGACTATAGTACATGATAAGTACTTTAATTTGACGAAAATCTGAAAGGCAGAGTCATCCTCCGTCGGACTGGAACTCGGTATATAAAAGAACGTTAAAAATATGGAAGGGGCGGCTGTCCATCTTTCCTTCACCTACTTACAACAATTCATCGCTTTCATCAACAACAATGAATCCTGTTATAAGCAAGCCGTTGCAATTATAAAGGATAATAGTCTTGTTATTAACCAAGAGGACCCGTAATTACTACAACCCCATGCCCCACAAAAACCAAAAGATTCTGAATCCGCAATCTATATTATAAGCGGTGTGCGCATGAATGTTGTCTAATAATAGGTCTTTCACATTCAGCCTATTTTGACACTATTTTAAAAAGTTTTTGTACTAGTTTCCCTCATTAGACTGCCACTATCGTGGGGCATCGCATTGAAAAGTGTAGTCAAAAGAAATCGATCTCTGTACTTTTTAAAGACCGGTACTTAATTCAGCCGAGCTTTTCGCCGAACCGCTATGTAACGGGGACGTCAAAAGACCAATATCGGTTCTCAAGAGGTGGAGGCAATTACAAAGATCGATACATGCCTATCTATATGTTTGTCTGTGTATCTAGTTAATGGACATCTGTAAACTTTCCCTCTACCAACTTCACTTTCAAAGGTATCTCTTTTAAAGAAATCGCTGCTGGGTGGTGGTGGGTTCTTCGACGTTGCTACACAGGATCACATACTTTCTGCGGTTGAGTGTATAGTCGATCGTATCGGCCCCGGCATATAAAAAAAGTGCAAAAACAAAAACAACAAAATAGCTATGGATTTGTGTTGTAGTCACTAAACCAGACATTTCGGGGTTAGTTACAACAGAATACAATGATTCCAGGACTTGACAAGTACTTCATTTTATCGATTCCCGGAAGAAGAGCAAAAAGCCCAATCGAACTCCCCGTGATTTGATCTGAGAACAAAGAAATTAAAATTGTACAACAAAAATTCAGTTGTTCCTTTAATTGTTGTAACTGTTGTTGTTGTTGTTGTTGTTGTTGTTGTTGTGGGCTACCAATTGAGCCAGACAAAGGCACCAATTGAGCAAGATAACAGTACTGACCAATAGACCGTGACGATACCATCTATTTACCAAGGTATAGTATTCCGCAGGCTATCAACCATTATATCCTTTCTTCTTCCTTTTTCAGACTGTAGGATGTGATTTGAAGATTATTTGGTTGCGGCTTCTTTCAGGTCGGGTAACCACATAAAGTCGCCTACATTTTGTGCGACGTCCTGAGTTAAGAGAAATGGATGTAGTTGTGAGTTTCATGCTTCTCTCAATGTTGGATGGAACAAGTGAGGCAACAGCGGACATCTTTGAGTCGGACATCTATTTCTATCTTATAATGTTTGTCGTATACTAGCAGACAACTCATGATGACACTACTACTACTACTACTACTACTACTACTACTACTACTACTACTACTACTGCTGCTGCTGCTGCTGCAGCACTACTACTGCTGCTGCTGCTGCTGTTACTACTGCTGCTGCTGCTGTTACTACTGCTGCTGCTGCAAAATAACAGCAATATATATAATTTCAAATGTTGGTGCAAGGCCTGCAATTTTAAGGGATTAAATTAGTCAGTTACATTGGTCCCAATACTTGGCTGAATATTTATTTTATCAACCCGCCAAAGGATGAAATCTGACTTCAGCTAGATTTGAAATTAGAGCCTAATCTATGAGAAAAACCCCGCTAAGTATTTTGTTCGACGCGCTACTGATTCTGCTAGCTCACCACATGATTACTAATGCTAATACTACCAATAATAATAGTTGCAAATGTTTGGCACAAGGTCAGCAATTTCGGGTGGTTAAATCGGCCACAGTGCTCACATAGTTGTTATTTTTATGGAACACGAAATGATGAAAGGCCAACTCAGCCTCGCCGGCATTTGAACACAGAGCGTAAAGACGGACGAAATGCTGCGAAAAATTTTGCCTGCATGCTAACGATTCTACCTGCTTGCCGCCTTAAAAGCAATAACAACAATTATAATCATAATTGTAATAGTCCCTTCAGTTATAGGCACAAGGCCTGCAATTTTGGAGGACGGGTCTAGTCGATAACATCGATCTCATTGTTTGACTAGTACCTGCTTTATCGACCTCGTAAGAATGAGAGGCAAAGTCGACCAAGGCCGCATTAAAACTCAGAATATATAGAGGCGTTAAAATGCCGCTAAGTATTTTTGTTGCCACATGAATACTACTAATAATAATTATAATCCTTTCTGCTACAAGCACAAGGCCCAAACTTTGTGGGAGGGGCTAGTCGATTAGATCGACCCGTGTTCAACTGGTATTTATTTCATCGGCCTCGAAAGGATGAAAGCTAAAGTCGTCTTCAGCGGGATTTGAATTCAGAACGTAAAGACGCAATTTGCTCGGCGCGCTAACGGTTCTGCTTAATAATAATTGTAATAATAATTGTAATAATAATGATAATGATAATAATAGTAATAATTTATAATAATAATAATAACAATAATAATAACAATAATAATAATAATAATAATAATAATAATAATAATAATAATAATAATAATAATAATAATAATAACAATAACAATAATAATAATAATAATAATAATAATAATAATAATAATAATAATCCTTTCTACTATAGGCACAAGGTCTGGAATTTGTGGAGCTGGGCATAGTCGATTGCATCGTTCCCAGTACTTGACTGGCACTTAATTTATCGACCCCGAAAGGATGAAAGACAAAGTCGACATCGGTGGAATTTTAACTCAGGTGAAATACTGCTAGGCATTTCGTCCAGCATGTAGCTCTCCACCACAATGATGATAATAATTTTTCTTCTACTATAGGCACAAAACCTGAAATTTTGCGGTAGAAGGTTAGACGATTTCTTTAACCCCAGTTCTTAATAACAATAATAATAATAATAATAATAATAATAATAATAATAATAATAATAATAATATTGATGAAGATGATGCTGCAGACGATGATGGTTACGACGATAGTAACATGAAACAACGTCAGGACAAAGAGCTGAAGTATAGCGGCAACTATAGCTACGCGTGGCTCTGTGGGTAAACAATATTTACCAATAACGAAAACTCTTTCTCTCTCTGTCTCTTTGTCTGTCTGTCTGTCTGTCTCGCACACGCGCAAAACGCGCGCGCGCGCACACACACACGCACAAGCGCAGGCAGGTGCATATTCTCATTCATATCCAGTCGTCGTCACACGCGCAACTAAAATACATATAATCTCCTATGCACTCGAAACACGCAAACGTAGCAGTCGCGCACTTTGCGTACACACACACATCCATGCATGTAAGTGCACACGTATCTATACCCATAAACAGACACGCACACACACACACACATCATGCATATAGGCGCATGCATATCCATATTCACGCATATTCATGCGCTCACGTATATATACGCATAAGCGCACACGCACATAGAAAATTTACATAAGTATGCGCGCTCACGTTAACATGCACATAAGCGCACACGCACATCAGAAAATGAAAGTAATACACATTTTAAGAGAGAGAGAGAACAAGAGTGAGAGAGAGAGGGGAGAAGAGAAAATCTGAGAGACTGTATGACGCCGAGTGAGAGAGAGAGAGAGAAAGAAATAGAAAAAGATGGGTAAAGAAGGAGAGGGGAAAGGGAGAGAAAGTGGGAGTGAGAGAGAGAGAGAGAGAGAGAGAGAGAAGGAAAAGAGCGAAAGAGGGATGAGAGAGAAAGAGAGACTGAAGAAAGAAATATCGTTGAATATCGTTAAAGTGAGAGATAGAAAGACAAATATACAGAAAGTGGGTTTAGTTGTATATGTGTGCGTATGTGTATATGTGTGTGTGCGTGTGTGTGTTTGTATATAGATATGTGTGTGTGTGTGCGTCTGCAACTGTGTGTGTTAGAGTGTGCTTGTGCATGTGTGTGTGTGTGTGTGTGTGTGTGTGACAAGACTGTAGTAGCAACAGCTAAATAGTAAAAGAAAAAAGCTGAGAGAATCTATTTAGTTTTGTACGTTTGTGTATACACCTTTCTCTGTCTCTTTCTCTCCTGGTTTTCTCTCTCCCCTATTTCCTCTATTTCTCCCTTACCTGCTTCATCTATCTGTCTATCTATCTATCTATCTATCTATCTATCTATCTATCTATCTATCTATCTATCTATCTATCTATCTATCTATCTATCTACAGTATAGTCCATATACAAGCACATTTTCTTTCATTCTTACTTTCTTTCTTAGTTACTTTCTTTCTTTCTTTCTTTCTTTCTTTCTTTCTTTCTTTCTTCCTTCCTTCCTTCCTTTCTTTCTTTCTTTCTTTCTTTCTTCATTTCTTTGTTTCTTCTGTCCTTCCTTTCTTTCACTTTCTGTATCTCTTCTGTTATATCTATCTGTCTATCTTTTAGATTGTCGTGTCATTGTGTGTTTATGTATATATATATACATATAATTGTTTATATTCATATCTATCTATCTATCTATCTATCTATCTATCTATCTATCTATCTATCTATCTATCTATCTATCTATCTATCTATCTATCTATCTATCTATCTATCTATCTATCTATCTGTCTATCTATCTATATATCTATCTATCTATCCTTCTCCATTTTTCTAGCTATCTACACGCAATTTTTCGTACATTACATTACACACACGCATTCCAACATTCTCATTAGTAGGCACTAGCGCACCATCGCATATACACACCACTGCACACACACATATTACAACCTGTTCCGATGTTGCGACGAAATCTGCGTTGACTATCATCCACACAGAGTGTGTCTGTCTGTGTACGAGCGTCAGTGTGTGTCTATGTTTACGTTAAGTGTGTAAGTGTGTGCGCGTCTTTACACAGCCTTTAAGTAGCGGCTGCATTTTTAAGCTCCGCGTACAACTAGTTGTTTTATATGTCAAAAAGCGGTGATATTACGAACATTGCAGTTCATCTATGCGGAACGATGCCCCCATCATCAAGTTTGTATGTAAGTGCAAGTGCAAACACACATGAGGGTCTGTTGAAGAACCTTCAGCCTGCTCTTGAAATAATGGAACTACACAAACACATTAAATTCGGTCAGCTGGGATTAACTAACACGGAAAAATTTTGTAAGTCTTCGTCGGCGGAAGATGACGCTTCTCAATTCTCAGTAATATGGCAAGGTCGAAATTGGCAATACCTTCGATTATTCCACTGTATTCTTATTTGAAGAAATCTAATTACATTGCCCACTTCTGTTTTTCTTTCTTCTTCTCTGTCTTCACTCTTTTTCTTCGGTCTTTAGTTCTTTCTCAGATTTTATTTTAGTTGTTTATTTTTGTTTTAGTTGTTTATTTTTGTTTTATTTGTTGCGCTTCCTTTCTCTGCTGTCTCTGTCTGTCTTCCTGCCTGCCTGTCTGTCGCTGCTGTATGTTTTCTTTTTGTTTTATCTTTCTATTTCCCTCTGCTTATACTCTCTCTTTTATCGTAAACCTTGTGGAATCGGAGAGCAAAGTAACATACACGCACATACATCACTCATAAACACATAAATAGATGCATATATCTATATCTATATATACATGTACATATATGTGCACACATGCACACACACACATGCATACGAAATTATATTTACAAGAATATAAGTAAATTGTATTTGGGTTTAATTACACTGCATTTGCTTTTGTTTAAAAAGAATATATATATTTAAATGATGAATTAAGAAACAAACAATTATTGAAAATTCTTAATTGTGATGAAATTACTGAAAAATAATTGCAAAGAGATAAAGGAAAAGAATGATATAAAGAAGAAAATAATTAATGTAAATAAAACATATAAAAGAAAATTATCAAAATTGAAATATAAAAACACGAAACAAGAAAAAGGGAGACAGGAAAGGAGAGGAAGGAGAAAGAAAAGAGGGAATAGAGGAGGAAAAAAACTCGTGTTTTCAGCTGTAGATGTAATGTAGTTGACTTAAGAATCTGTGTTTAATTCATTCCTACAGTTGCATATACCTTGGTATTGTATGCGTAGAATCAGAAGCAAATTGTTGATGACTGTTCAGATGTATGGACAGTAAGTCTGTTGTATATTTATTTATTCCAGCCGCGTAAGGAAGGATTTTGGATTAAGTGGGGAAAAAAAGAAAGGAAGAAAAAAATTCCACTGGAAAAACGTACGTTGAAAAAAAAAAATCTTAAAGAAAACAAAATAATTCGGAAGGAAAAAAATGAAAGAATAATCGTAATTTGGAAACAAAAGAGACAAAAAAAACAGCATACAATAACAAACAAAGACATCATATATATATATACATATATATCGATTTATCGCAGGTATTAAAATACATTAAAGGTGACAGTAAGTAATAATATACAACAATATCAGTAATAGCAACTACAATAATTACAAAATGCAAACAACTATATTGATAACAACAACAACAACGGCATTTGTAGCAATGGTGAAGAATTACAACTACAGAAACGATAGCAACAACAAGAAGTACTGGTAAAGCAGCCGCACAGAAATGTAAGTTATTGTTAGGTTTTCATCGTTTTAACCACAAGACCTCTGTGCAGTCGCATGTGAAGAAGACTTGTTTGTTAAAGGAAGCAACTGCATACACCAACACCATCATCAACAACAAGTGTCTATGAAAATGTAAAAGAAACTAGTTTGTCACGGCGTTGAAGAGTCTGTTTCGTGTCAGGCTCAGACACAAAGCGCTTGACAGAAAAAAAAATATAACAAAACAAAACAAAAAAAAACAAACCATCCAGCAAGATAACAGCAATTAGGAAGAAAGAAAGAAAAATGTTATTGTTGGAGATGTTACATTCTTTGTGGTAATGCCACAGTTTGGAAATATAGAAGTTAATAACAAGACATCGAAGTTGGTTAATTATGATTCGGAAATAAGAAAGGTTGTCGGAAGAATTGCGAAGCTTGTGGTCCGAACTAGTTTCGTTTATCATCTGTTGTTGAATGTGGTCGTTATCATCACTTTCTTAGACGACCCGGTCAAACGATGGATATATACAAGAAAATTAGAAAGAAAAAAAAAGATGCCGTCTATAATTTGAACGGTATGTCGCTCTATATACACACCACTATTATGTAGAATATGTAAATGTAAATAAATACACACACACATAAACAACAACAAGAATAACAGTATAGTGTAGAATCAACACGCAAACACTGACGCGTATAAGCATAATGTAGAACAAAAAAGAATAGCTGAAATAATAAATATATACATCGATATATTATAAACTATTTTCCATTTTACCACCATAGACTATATATTTATATACTAATATATGTCAAATATAGGTATATGCCCATAAATATACTCTTAAAAATAAAATAAAAACAACCAAAACAAATAACTACCCCCGTCCGCCACCCCGCTAAAAGGTATTATGAAATAAAAGGGGGGAGAGTGAGAATGAAACTGTGAGAGGAAGAGGGAGAAGGAGGTAAATAGTGAGAGGGAGAGAAAAAGAGAGGGAGAGAAGGAGAATAAAAGAAAAAAGGAAAGCAAAAACGAAAGGCAATATTAAGTCAAGTTTTTTTTTTTAAATAGATACAACCACCAACACTGATAGGCTACTACTACTTCTATTACTACTACTACTACTACTACTACTACTACTACTACTATTGCTGCTGCTGCTACTACTACTACTTCTACTACTACTACTACTACTACTACTACTACTACTACTACTACTACTACTACTACTTGTGTGTCTGTTATGTTTTCTGTTTTTTTTTTGTATGTATTTTCTTCGTAACTGAAAGCAAAACATGTTAGAATTTTTTGTATAAAGTTGCCAAAGATAAGGAAAAAAAACCCAATAAAAATCCCTAACAAAACAAAGATTAAAAAAGTAAAAAAGAAAAGGCAGCCAAAATGATTACAAAAACAACCGTGCACCAACAACAACAACATCAACAACAGTTTCTTCAATTATAACAAAAAACGTTGCCAATTTCGAATTACTTTCGGGAATATAAAGATACATTATTATTATTATTAATATTTTTATTATTATTTTATTATTATTAAAGGGATTAAAAGTAACCCTGACACGAACACTGACCAAAGGATTTACCCTGAATTCATCATAGTTACGGATTACTACACGTGTGGATTTTGGTTTTAATCATCGCTCGAATCTTGGAATACATTGCTTGGATTATTTAAATGACACCAATTATCTAATACGGATTTCAAAATACGCGCATCTACGTTCATACATAAGTACAAATGTATGTGATCTAACACATCGCACACACGCACACACACACACATTCACGGACACACGCTGACACAGTCACAGAGGTAACAACACACACACACACACATATGTTTGTATATATAACCATAAATATGTATGATGTTTATCATTTTATAATTTTTCAATAAGGTGCTAGTTGAGAAGTAAGTACCTAAGCTTCTAGTTTATATTTATTCAATTTTTCTTTCTTCTAAGTATTCACCTGTATACTTAAAATGTTCTTATAGTTAACAGGTAACTCACGCGACTGTGAGGGCAGAATCGGTAGTATTGGGTATTTTAACTCGAATTTAACACTACAACAACTACAAGTAATAATCACAATAAAACAAAAAAAGGGTAACAGCAACAATGTTTGAAGCGAACAGATAAGTTAGAATTACTGTCTCAATTGATATTGTTGTAAAATAGTTTATGTTAAAAAATCTTCTCGTATATGAGGCTTCTTCTACAAAGTATTCAGATAGACTTCAGGGGTTTCCTTAAGATATAAAGGTGGTTTTAGAACACATATACACACATACAGACACTGTGTGGTGTATATATATATATTTATATATATCTTTTGTAATTTTCAGTAAAATTATATTTTACTTTTCGATTATTTAAAAGATTAAAAATTGTTAAATATTAGAAATGGTTATAAATAAGATTAGGCAGGTAGCATGGTACCTAATTTAATTTAGATATGTGTGCAACAATAATTAAATATAAGTGTAATTAAAAATTATTTTACATTTAAAATTGCTTTCCGTTATATAACGTGCAGGTGTACGTTTTAATACATATGTTTAATTACTCAGTAACAGTACCATAGCAAGTTAAAGATGTATATATGATAATGTACAATTGTATGTTATATACATACATGCATACATCTATGCATACTTAGATATCTATATAGAAGTAGAAATGCTACCATGTACTTAGAACAGAAATCTAGTTATAATATTCTTCGTATGTTATAATAAATTATCATCACAGCTAGATCAAATTACCTATATTAAGGGCAGATTTTACTAAAATTTTCTTTGCAGACAAACAACAACAAAAGCACACGTCTAGAAACTTGGTTCAGTTTTGAAAGAATGAAAGCTTTAGAAAGTCAGAATGGACAGGGAATATTTCTATTGTTAAATTGAAAACTGAAAATCTGTAATATTTCCTTCATTGGTTCAACAATACTAAACATGTCCCCTAATGACTGTTTGATCTCATAAATCCTCAGATAATGGTGTATGGTAAAATAGAAATGAAAATAATCATTAAAACAGAACCACTGAAATCTAATTTTATGTTAAAGAAAGGTATATGAAAATATAAAAAGCAAAATAAAAAAAACAACATTCAGTACAAGAAAAGAAAGGGAAAAAGAAATAGATATTTGTATATCTTTAGGTAAATTCTCAGACACAATTTCTATAAGCAAATCGATGAAACCATATGCAAGAAAAAATCTATTATTCTTGAAGTTAGTAGACATAAGGCTGGAACGAACGGTAACCATGTTAAATAAATACAAAACTTGACGAATGCTTACAAATTAGAGGAATTTATTAAGACAATTGTGAGCCTAAATAACTAAAATATGAACTAAGGTGGAAATGGACATACAAACAAACTAAAAGCTTAATATGTATGGGGAACATAAGGGTTTTGATCAGTTGAGCGTTGTACGGCTTCGTTCATAATGCGGCCCCTGCTGTCCCAAATCGCTGTTTTCGTCTCCTTAGTCATGCCTCTGGTGTGGATTATAATTCTTCCTGGGGTCAACACACAACACAACCGCACGATCGCAGCCCTATTTGACAAGGCTCAGTACTCCCTGCTCTCACGTATCTTCACTAAAGCTATTACAGAATTGCGAAACAACAGTACACAAACCCGGTTTCAAGGCTACAAAGTTAAAGCATCGACCAACTTCTACGATGTAATCAACGAGATATGTCGTGCCATTAAACACGGGAATGTGGAATCATTTATTGTAGTGGGTAAAAGCCCGACAATTCACGCCGTTAATATTGTGGCGGAGGCCTTGTCAATACCAGTGCTTGGCTACATGCTCGGAGAAGATACACTAAAGGTAAGTCATTTCTAACATTGAACTCATCAACAATAACCAAAACAACAACAACAATAATAACTACAGCAAGACAACTAATTATAACACCTGCAACACTAGCAGCAAACACAACAATAAATATGAAAAACAACAAACAACAACAACAAACTATACTGCTTTTGTATTAACTATTGATTTTCCTAACGTATCTACCTATATTTCTAATTATATCAAAAGTAACATACATTCATATTTCTTATTGATGTCGATGTTGTCTTGTATAACATCTTGAGATTAGGTCACCAAATACATTTATGCCATGCGTTATCTATCTATCTATCTATCTATCTATCTATCTATCTATCTATCTATCTATCTATCTATCTATCTATCTATCTATCTATATATGTATCGGTATGTCTGTCTGTCTATCTATTCGCCTACCTATTCTGCCTCATGTCTATCTATCCACGTATCTCTTTCTATCCAACAATTCCCCCTCTCTCTCTTTCTGTCTATCTTCCTACCTATCTGTCTGTGTATCTGTCTGTCTGCCTATCTTTCTGCCCATCTTGCTGTCTGACTGTCTGACTGTCTGCCTATCTATCTTTGTATCTCCTATCTATCTATCTATCTATCTATCTATCTATCTATATCTATCTATCTATATCTCCCGTTTACCTGTCTGTCGATCTTCCATTTCTTCTATCGTTATATACAAATACATAGAAACGCATGACGCTACTACATTTATTCATCCATGCAGTAACACACACACACACACACACACACCACACACACACACACACTTACATACATACATACATACATGTATATATCACATAACACCCTTGACGTCTATTCGCATATTTATATACGCCAAATTATGCTTATCTAAACATTACGCTCCATAAACAATGCGTTGAAAGTGTAATTAAATAGTCACAATGAAAACTAAAAAAAAAAGAAAAAAAAGAACGTACACAATGGTTTCCATGACAACATGTCGATATTTCAAGTAGCTGAAACTTATGGAAGTTTAAATCAATAGATAAATATATGCAAGCATGCATCTATTTGTGTACAAATTGGCAGATATTTACATGTAACATGTAATTATTCCTATGAAGCACAGCTAAACGCGCGTCTACCTCTGTCCCATGACACAGATATGCACAGATATGCTCATGCGTATGTGTATGTATGTTTGTATATATGCATGTGTGTAAGGGTGACTATATATCCATATAAACATAGATACATATGAAATAGTTCCGTTTTTGGAACTGTGAATCTCGAAGCAGATATAGATACAAATAATGGCAAATATAATACAAACATAGATACATACACATTTGCGCGCGTGCATATGCAATGAATGCATGAATTTGCTTGTTGGTCGTGTCCTTCGGGGCATAGAGGCCTTCTTACTAATTGCCACAGGTTCCAACTCCCTTTTTGTTCCTATTACTATACCTTCCAAACCCGTCGCTACCATGCTGTCCATCACCTCCTTCTCCATTACCAATGTCATAACCATTGTTAAGAACACCCACACCACTAATATCAGTAACGTACAATCACGACACCAACGTCACCACCAGCATCGTTGCCATCATCATCATCATCATCATCGTCATCTTGCCTATTACCCACAGTAACACCATCAACGCCACCATCAGATTTATAAACAGTCAAATTCACTAACCGACACATTTACCCTGATTCCGATCTGTCGCTGTCTGCTATGTATGTATGTATGTATGTATGTATGTATGTATGTATGTATGTATGTATGTATGTATGTATGTATGTATGTATGTATGTATGTATGCATGCATGCATGCATGTATGTATGTATGTATGTATGTATGTATGTACGTATGTATGTATGTATGTATGTATGTATGTATACATGTATGTATGTATGCATGCATGCATGCATGTATGTATGTATGTATTATGTATGTATGTATGTATGTATGTATGTATGTATGTATGGTATGTATGTATGTATGTATGCATGCATGTATGTATGTATGCATGTATTATGTATGTACGTACATACGCATGTATGTATGTAGATGTGCATCTGTATATATCTATTTGTGTGTGCTTATCTCTCCCTCTCTCCCCGTCTCTCCCTCCATGCCCCCTCTCTCTCTGTATATATATATATATATATATATAATATATATATATATATGTGTGTGTGTGTGCGTGGTGTGTGTGTGTGCGTGTGTGTGTGTATAACATGACCTCTGCTTTCTTGTCAACCAGTCCTTCACGAGTCACGGGACCTAATAAGTTGCTGTTCGTTGGAGGCATCTAGGAATGAAAAAAATCTAGGACTCATTTACTATGGAGTTACTTCATTTCTAGGTATCACAACCATATCTCTATAAACAAGCAACACTTGGATGTGTGTCAATATGTGTGTCAACATACGTGTTAATATATATGTGTATATTTATATATATATATATATGTTTGCATATGCGGATATAGATACATTCATGTATATGTATATAGATGCATGCATGCATATTTATGTTCGTATGTGTATACACACACACTCACACACACACACAAACACACACACATATACATACATATACATAGATGCAAGCACACACACACATATATATACATATACATAGATGCAAGCACACACGCACATATATATATAGCCTTAATTCTCAAATAGAGAAATTATATCTACCAATGCGGTGTTGAGTGTTGAGCACTCATTTTCATTGTTTGACATTTACGTATATATATATATATATATATATATATATAATGTTGAAAGATTTAAAAGGCCAAACAATGCAAATAGATTTTAAGATGAAGTAACGTAAACTAATAGTAAGTTACCTGGTAATCTTTGGTAATCTTATATTTATCCAATATTTCGGGACAAACAAGACCTTTCTTCAGGGTAAGATGCTTTTTTTTTTGTCGGAGATAAAATAATTCTATGATTACATTTGAATTTTCTAGCGTAGCAACAACAATGCATTTTTAACCCTGGATACATATAAGACCGAAGATTGCCAGGTAACTTACTTTTAGTTTACGTTGCCTCATCTGAAAATCTATTCGCATTGTTTGGCCTTTAAATCTTTCAGCATTATATTCCATATACAATGTTTCAAGCAAAATGTGTGTGTGTATGTGTGTGCATGTGTGTGTGTATGTGTGAGTGTATATATGTGTATGTATATGTATATGTATATATATATATATGTGTGTGTGTATGTGTGTGTGTGTGTGTGTGTGTGTTTGTGTATATATATATATATATATATATATGTGTGTCAATATAATATGGCTGGCCTGGTTTGGATGGATGCTACCGTCGTTTAGCCCCAGGAAACATCGTCTCCAGCTGGCTATACGATACAGCCAGCTGGAGACGATATTTCCTGGGACTAAACAACAGTAGAATTCATCTCAATCGGGACTGCCATATTATATTGGTAAATAATCTTTACTGCATGTCTCTAGTTGAGAGATTTAGACATAATAATCTTTATATATATATATATATATATATAT
>NC_043009.1:45317587-45327587 GCF_006345805.1 Octopus sinensis
TACTTATATACATGCATATATATGCATATACATATACATATGTGTGATTGTATGTGTGGGTTAAACGTGTTTCTACCTGCTGATATATGAATAAAGAGACAGAGACTCATCTGTTTATATATATATATAATGTGTGTATGTATATGTATATATATATATATATATATATATATATATATATATATATATATATATATATATATATATATATATATATATATGTATGTGTGTGTGTGTGTGGTGTGTGTGTGTGTGTGTGTATGTATGTGTGCTTATACATTGCTTGACGTTATTACTTTTTATCTGTTAAAGTCACCAAGTTTGTGAAATATCCATCTTCATGATTTTTAACGATTTAAATATTTCAATATTTCAATAATAGAAAGAACACACCCACACACTTACTCATAGGTCAGACATTGCACATGCGCACGAATTCTTATTTTTAGAAACAAGTATTTCCAAAGCAAAAAAAAAGAACGTTATGTCATAATCATGTTATGTCAGTCATTTTGATGAATTGGAAATACTATTTCACTCCTAATTTTACTGGTATAAATCCCTGGTCGTTCATATCTGAATTAGTGAGGGATTTAATCGTTGAGTGTCTGTCTCCTGGATATTGTGTCCTTGTGTTAAACTTTATCGCCGTCATCATCATAACCATCATCGTCACCATTATAATCATCGTCATCATCATCCTTATCATCAACTTCGTTTTCTTCGGCGTGCTAACTTTTCTGCGATCTGGCAGAATTGTTAGCACACCGGATAAATTTCTGAGTGGCATTTCGTCCGCTTTTTACTTTCTGAGTCAAATTTCGCCGAGGATCGACATTGCATTTCGATTTTCGATGAAATAAGTACCGGTTGAGCACTGGGGCCAATCAAATCGATTAGGTCACTCACTCAAAATTTCAGTCTTGTGCCTTGAGAAGAAATGATTATTGATCTCGTTATGTTTGTTATTTACTGTGTGATAAGTGCACCGAGAGACTCCTTTTTCAGCTTCAACCTGGAAATTATTTCTGTAAGTATACTTGACGAACAAATGTTAGAAGAGAATACCATTGCAATAATGGTAGAACTTAGTCTTACTTTTCTTTTTCATGTATATAACTTACAAAATCATATATATGTCCATGGCTTTCCAGACATAGTTTCGTATCATTTCAGTTTTAGCAGTGACATATCACATTCCATAACTGCCATAATGTTTGCACTACAGTACCACTCCCTCTAGCTTCCACTGTATAGTTCGTGAAGCGATAGTAGTATAAAGATGTGACTTTAATCGGGTTGACGTTTGTCGCATCAGTTCCTTTGTTTTTACTCCTGCTTTGTCTTAGGATGTCATTCATTCGAAATTTCAAATGATTTATAGTGATAAGTTTGTTTCTTATGATAAATTTATTTATTATATTCTATTTAATTTGCTCGATCATATCAATAAAGGTAAAACTCTTGGTAGGTCTTCTTGTGAGGTGGAAATAAAGGGAGCAAGAATAATTGCTTTCCTATATGCTTCTTGACACTCCATAGTCTTCTATCACCTTCTCTTCATGGGTATGTGACTGGTCGACAGGATGTGTAGTATCTTGTGTTGTCTTCAGTGATTTCTCGTATTACGATCTTTGGTTATTAAATCCCGCCGAGGTCATTTATGCCTTTCATCATTTCGGGGTCGATAAAATAAGAATAAGCTAAGTACGGGGTTTAATGAAATCAACTAAACATCTTCCCCCTAAAATTGTCGGCCATGTGTCGAAATTTGAAATCATTATTGTTCTTATGGCGGTGAGCTGGTAGATTTCTTTCGTATGCCAGACAAAATGCTTAGTGGCATTACTTCTGTCTTTATATTGTGAGTTCAAATGCCGCTGAGGTCGACTTTGCCTTTCTTCCGTTCTGGGGCGATAAAATAAGTACCTGTTACACACTAGTATCAATATATATTTCTTTACTACACACAAGGGGCTAAACATAGAGGGGACAAACAAGGACAGACAAAGGGATTAAGTCGATTACATCGACCCCAGTGCGAAACTGGTACTTTATTTATCGACCCCGAAAGGATGAAAGACAAAGTCAACCTCTGCGGAATTCGAACTCATAACGTAACGACAGACGAAATACCTCTAAGCATTTCGCCCTGCGCGCTAACGTTTCTGCCAGCTCGCTGCCTTAAATCAATATAATATATATAGTATCAATATAATTGACTTGTCCCCTTTACCAAATTCCAGCCCTTATGTCTGTTATTGTTACGTGTACTTTGACTGCAACACCAAGTGTTGTTCTGTTTTTGATTTTGCTTTGCTGTCTGTTGTATTACGACTATTTTACAGAATATGCATGCAGTGCCTAGTATTGCCATCGTTTATACGTTGTGTACATTTTATGCCTTATGGCTTGGTTAGGTATTGGTCACCAGGTTATTTCATCAATCTCAACAACACTTTATTATAGAAATTGTCTTTGTTTTCAATTCCCCATCTTTCTTATCCCTATTAACAATTACTTATAGTTGAATATTCTATGTTGTGAAAGGTAGGAGAGTCCAGTTTGCTGGACATTGTTGTAGAGCTGAAAAAGAAGTAATTTCTACTCTTCTCCTCTGGAAGCCATCTACTCGCAATACCAGAGGGCGCACACTCTCCTACCCTGATGTAATCTCCAGGGATACAGGCATCCAGCAACAGGACCTCCGTAATGCTATGATGGACCGTGAAGTCTGGCGTAACATAGTAAATTCCATTGTCTCGACTACGGTCGAACAATGATGAATGATGATGATTCTATGTTGAAATTGATATTTCAATGAGTAGGTATTTACACCTCCTTTTCTGGTAGCCTTGACAAAACTATAAAGCTGAGTAGTCTTGACTTCCACGTCTGTGTGGATGGCCACATCCCAGAGAATGACCGCTTTGTCATTCACTGAAACATTTTCTGATGTATGTATACACCCCCACTTTCTCTTACTGGCATAATGCTAAAATAACTTCTAGAGTATGAATCTAATTCTATCATGCCTGTAGACGTATTTTGTCTTAGCTAAGTCTGGGCAGCCAAAGACAATGCAATCGTTGCTTCCCCATCTCTATGGAGACTGGGTTACTTAATGTATTCTGCTTCAAGATTCTTGAATAACATGGGCCTACACACTGCAATTATGAATGCATACTACGATCTGCGGGCTAATCTAGTGACTTCAGGTCTTGCGTTAAATACACTTATTTACTTCATGACGTTTACTCCGATCCAACCGTTTCTACGTCGTAAGACGTTCATCGTGTATCTCAATGAAGAACGTTTCAGTCTTAAGTTAAGTTTTAATTCTAGCCTTTCTCAGTCAGTGCTGCTGCTTTCGTTTGTATTCCCACCACCCACTGCCCAAGTTTTAATTTTCGCTTGTTTTCTACGCAGACTCATTTTACATCATACTTCTATCATGACAATCTGTAATAGATGTTCAGCATATATTTTAATTGTTTTCAGAGCCTCTCTTCATCTCCTTCCTCATAACTGTCTCTCAATTCCGGACCTGTTTTGTATTTCTGTCTTCATTAAAGATACAAACGAGACTTTCTATTGTTGTGTTCGTCTTTTGTAGCTCTTTTTACTAGATTTCTATTGCTGCTTAACAAATATATTTCCATACGCACAATGGATATTTTACAATATTTTCTACTCGAATAAGGTTTCTGTCTCTTCGTACTTCTGGTAAATATACACTTTGTGTAAAAATGATTATTATTTACATTTCATTTCTCTACAGTCAATAAGACAAATTACTAGTGAACTACTGGGATTAATTTAACTGTCTAACTTCCTACTCTAAAATTATTGGCCATGTGCTTAAATTTGAAACCATTATTATCATCTTTTTGGCCTTGTGACAAAATTAGAAAGAATTATTATTATTATTATTATTATTATAATTATTATTATTGAGTGAGAGAGCAGTGCATGCCATCAAAGTGACACTGGGGTAAAATATACGAAGCCCAGTATGCCCATCAGGACTACCCGTCTGATAAGGGTACACTAGGCACATGTATCACAACCATATGTACGCAACATGGTGATCTCATATCAAGATAAACAGTGCATGACCTTGCAGGTGGAGCCCAGTTAGAATTTTCTTCTGGTCGAGTTACCCATCCTGCTCAAAAGGTCCCTGAAAAAAAGTTGTTTAAGGATGATGAACGAAACACCCATGTTTCCAGAGGTGAAACATGGCTATGATGCTCTCAACACATGATGCTCCCCAACTACTTCTGCTCGTGATCAGAGATGCACATATCGTCAGCCACTAAGGGACATGCTCAACTGGTTAAGGGCAAACAACTGACAAGCAAATCGGTGGCATTGAGCAGAATATTTGCTGTAGCCTATCATTTATATCCAGACAAAACAATGTACATGATAACACTTCCAACCAGTTAAGATCTATTATTATTATTATTGTTGTTGTTGTTATTATTATTATTATTATTATTATTATTATTATTATTATTATGTTGTTGTTGTTGTTGTTGTTGTTGTTGTTGTTGTTGTTGTTATTA
Organism: Octopus sinensis; assembly: GCF_006345805.1. Lineage (NCBI taxonomy): Eukaryota > Metazoa > Mollusca > Cephalopoda > Octopoda > Octopodidae > Octopus > Octopus sinensis. The sequence goes on from NC_043009.1 coordinate 45,322,159, forward strand.
TTATTATTATTATTATTATTATTATTATTATTATTGTTGTTGTTGTTGTTGTTGTTGTTGTTGTTGTTGTTGTTGTTGTTGTTGTTGTTGTTGTTGTTATTATTATTATTATTATTATTATTATTATGGCGATGATCTAGCAGAACGGTCGAGCTCGCCATACAACATTCTTAGCGGTTTTTCGTCCATGGTTATGTTCTGACCTCAAATTCCGCCGAGGTTAATTTTCATCCTTTCGGAGTCGATAAAATAAGTCTCAGTGAAGTACTGGGGTTAATGCAACCGACCTCCCCTTCCCTCAAAAACTGCTGGCCCGTGCCAAATTTAGAAATCATTATTAATATTAATATCATTTTTATTAATAAGAATACAGTGGAACTTCGCTTTACGAACGCCTCTCATCACAATCAAATCGGTTTACATACAATTTTTCGAACATAAAACGTCTAGGATGACAAACGGTATCTCGAATAACCAAAACACAAGCCGGCAACAACGGATGGTGACAAGCTGGGAACATCAACGGGAAAATATCAGATGCTGTCTGGCTTTCAGACAGTGCATACCCCAGTTCGAATTCACCGTGTCTTCTGTTGAATTTCCTATAGAAAAAATAGTTTCGGTTCACGAACGTTTCGGGTGACGAACTTACTGCAGGAACGAGTTAAATTGGTAAACCAACGTTCTAGTGTATGAACATGAGTTGAAGCAAGGCAACATGTTTCAGAGACCTCTTGAAGAAATAATTTTTATTTCAATTTTTCTTTTTCTGAAAAAAAAAGAAAGAAAAAAATAACGAAAATTAACATTTTCAGTTTTATTAACAGAAACCTTGCAGGTTATTTAAAGAACTACACTATCTCTTTGTGCATGTATGTATATATATATACATATATGTAAGTATATATGTATGTATGTACGTATGTATGTACATATATATGCATATATATACATATACATACATGCACACACACACACGCGCGCACATATATATATATCTATATATATAAAACTGTAGTTGTGTGAGTGTCTGTCCCCTTCGATTGAGATTCCTAACTACTCCCACATTTTGCGGTGCAGTTTAACCAAATTCGGGTATCTTATAGTCATAATTCATATCGAGCCCGTCTGGGTATTAGCGCGCGTCTACGATGAGTCTACGATTTTAAAAATAATTTAACATCATTTTTTATTCCATTTTAATGCATAATTTTTCGTGTGTTGATGGCGGCGGAGTTGGCGTCCATGGTCACACCTGCACCTGTTTGCTTCTCCCCCTTCTTCCCTCCCTCGTGAAGCTGTGGGGAAGAGAGTGTAAGGAAATCAACGTCGTAAAGCGTTGTCAAGGAGACCAGCGTTCTTTTAGAACAATGACTTCATGGCTTGAAGACACCAAAACAGAAATGGCTAAGAAAGCCCGAATTGGCATCTATAAGGGAAGTAACTCTCTAAAAATGCTTATATAGTTATTTCCCTTACAAACCCGAGCAACGCCGGGCGATACTGCTAGTATATATATATAAATACACACACACATACACACACAAATACATACATGTATGTACATATATATATCCGTGGGTGTTGTAGCTGAATATGTGGAATAACGGTCTCGTGTTTGATCTTTTGTCTTGTTTCATAATATTGAAAGCGATGACTCCATAATCTCTTTAATACTGTGAAACAAACCAAAGAGTGTCTAATCAATATTATCACACCTTGTAATATGTATGATGCTCTATTATATTTCAACTCGCTAAAAGTTCTTTTTTAACTTTCAAGTTTCATTTGTAATATATATATATATATATATATATATAATATATATATATAATATATATATATATATATATATATATATATATATATTATATATATATATATATATATATATATATATATATATACATATATATATATATATATATATATAATATATATATATACAATCAACTAATAAGGGCGAGAAAATTGGATACTAATTTAATAGTACATCCATTTAACACCAAGTGGCTTAGTGCATAAAAAACCTGGATTTCGATAAATTTTATACATAAATATAAAAGAGTAACCACTATGTGGTCGACTCCAGCACTAAAAAATCGTTTGCGCAAGTAGTCGTTAAACAATTCTTTGTGGCTGAAACCTAGCAGATCTATTTTTAGTGCTACAGTCGACTACATAGTGGTTACTCTCATATATATATATATATATATATATATATATATATATATATATATATATATATATATATATTATATATGCATAAGTATATGCATTAATAAACATATAATTACATAGAATGATTTTTCCTACGTTGAAAGTGTGTCAGGAATATTAACCGTTAACATATAACATACATTGGCAACTGTGTTGCTTTGTACTGCTTTATAATCAAGGCAACAGTTATCTTACTGTCTGCTTTAAAGCATATAATTTACTGTGCGACTACGTCTTGTAAACAGATGATGTTCCTTACGTAAGATAACTTTGTCTTCACAATGATATAATATTGTCTATGGCGGTGAGTTATCAGTTACAAAAATAACAACTTCCCCATGAATACTCGGTCAGGCTGTTGAAATATGACAGCATCCATCATTTTTGTTTTCATTAGAAATACGAATCTTTAAAAACGTCTTTTTCTTGAACCGATGCTGGTACTTGTACATAGTATCGAACCTCTCTGAAATCACACATAGAACATCATCTTAGAAGACGAGAGGATATATTATGAAGTGTGTTATTAGATATTCTTAAAAGAATATGATGTCACGACTGGACTACTTTTAATCATATAACTGCTCAGTTAAAATTCTCTTTGGTCACACATCTGCAGCAAAAACGAACATGTTTTATAGACAACTCGGGTAAATATGGTCCAGGACACCCAATTCGTTTTCACAAAATGCTCTTACGTAAAGATTTTGTTTCAACTTCACGTAGAAGTAAACCATTGTTGTAATAACATCTAAAAGTATATTCCTCAATGCACTCAAATGAACTGTATTACTGGAGCATGGGCTGAGGACTTTTGCGATATCATTTACAATATTATATTTTTCAATGACATTATAAAGTGAAGTGCCTGGGACAATAGAATGGTGAGTTAATTACATATCATGGGTTTTGCTTCGTCTTTTTACTTTCATGGTTGAAATCCTACCAGAGTCGAAATCGGCTTTTGATTCATCCTTACAGTATTTGATCAAAATATTTCAGTCAGTAGCTGTCTGTGTCCTTGAAAAGATGACTTAATACACGTAACTTCCGCTAGGATTTGAGTCAGTAGCTGTCTGTGTCCTTGAAAAATGACTTTATACACGTAACGTCCGCTATGATTTGAGTCAGTAGCTGTCTGTGTCCTTGAAAAGTGACTTTATACACGTAACGTCCGCTAGGATTTGAGTCAGTAGCTGTCTGTGTCCTTGAAAAATGACTTAATACACGTAACTTCCGCTAGGATTTGAGTCAGTAGCTGTCTATGTCCTTGAAAAATGACTTGATACACGTAACTTCCGCTAGGTGTCACAACTTGTTTCTATAAGCAGTAACAGCGCTGTGGAACTGAAGATAAACGTTTGATTCTGTATTACTGAGAGTATTTTAATTAGTTATACTGTGGTAGACGTGTTAAATTCTGGAAAAGATTTACCTCTTATTTGCTAAATACTACAACAAACTGAGATCACCTCTTTGAAATTTGGGTCATCTTTTTCAAAATACCTGTGGTTTTGACGTCACTGCCATTATATAAAGGCCAGTAACTCCGCCCCACCCTCAAACGACAGTCACTTATATAAAAAGCTTTATAAAAAAATATGTCTCAGACGTAACAGTGATATATGATAAAATGATAAAAAACAATGCAGATGACACTGGAGTGGATATCACAGTCGACTGTAAGATCGATGTACTTTGTATCACTTTAACAGCATCGTATGAACTGCTTACACAAACTATATCAGATGACATAAAATGTCATGTGATACGTAACATAAAATTTCCTACGACGTCAAATCAGCAAAAGGTAATTGTATCAACTCTAGGTTGATATCACCATATAGTGATATCTTTCAATCAATATAAAAACGAAACGATATCACATTAATGCTTCAGCATGAACGAAACGCTAAAAATATCTCCATGGCGATGATATCAGACCAAAGATAACATACCTATGACAACACACCTACAACAGTATATAATGATATTCAGTGATACGTTTTCTGTACATAGAAAAGTAAATTAAAATTTTAAGTACTTAAACTTTGATTTTCTTTTTTATATTTCTTATATGAGCAAATGAAAAATAAGATGAATATGGAGTTTGTATGAAACTACCAGAAACACACTCGAACAAAGCTACTTCTCCACATAATCATTTAGGTACATAAACGCACACATAAGTATTAAACACACACCATCCACACATAGACACACACACAAACATCGATATGAACAGTAAAAAAAATCTAATAGTGAGCGGGTCGTACTCTTTGACGGTGCATTTGATCAGAGAAATTGAGACATTTATCGAGTTTTGGGCAATACATGTTACCACTTTTTTGGGAAAGAATTAAAGTGTATTTAGAATTTGAAAATAATTCTGAAGATAGATACACAAGTGACCGAGAGACTAGTCATTATTCTTTCTCATCGCCGAAGTAGGCGGGAGTTTTCGTAATTTCTGTTACTCCCGGTTTATTATCCATATTTTCTGATTGGTTATTTAGTTTGTCATAATAACATTTGAAAGACCCTTTGACGTTCCAATACCTTTTAGGATAAATATTCTACATAAAGCAGTGACGGTCCCAATTCTAACAACATTTTCTAGCAAGAGACAAAGTACTAAGATGCGATAATTAATGAAGTTGTTTAACTATTATCTCCAGGTTAAATTGTTTAACTTTAAACTCCAGGTTTATTTGACACTAACAGAGTCGAGAAGTAAACTAGAACACAGTCGTGTCTTCAGTATAATACGCATGTAGCTATATCCTTGCCTATATGTATGTATGTATGTATGTATGTATGTATGTATGTATGTATGTATGTATGTATGTATGTATGTATTGGCAACCCCACCAAGCTTGCTTGGTGAGGAGGGTGTTTATTGGACACCCTGCTGTATGAAAAACAAAACCCATCAAAGGGCGGAGGAACACTTGAGAGTCAACGGCCATCCAATAAATGTGTAATTTTTTTTTTCTTTAAGGCTTAAGGCTGTATCATGCGCGGAGACATAGAAATAATCGGACTAAATACTCAATCGCGCGGTTAAACCATTGGGAGTGAAGGACTCCTAGCCTTTGTTAGGGCATCCTAACTCAGGTAACTGGGATAACTCCGACATAAAACCTGCGGCTCAGTGGTTACCGATGATGTTGACTTGTTCTTCTTTTCGGATTATGGCTGCTGTTGCT
>NC_043009.1:45330087-45365087 GCF_006345805.1 Octopus sinensis
ACATACATACATACACACATACATACACATATACATACATACATACTTACATACATACATACATACATACATACATACAGAGAGGAACCGAGAAAAATAAAAGAGAGAGAGAGAGGTGGGGTCAGAGTGAGATATATTTGTTTACTCTTTAAGTGATTTCTATCGCTGATCTGGGTCACTGCCTTCGATCAGCTCATAGACAATTACCTGGCACAATACAATCACCTTCCCCGTTCTTCCTTCTCGGAATCTCGATCCTCTGGAATCTCGTCTTTGCCCCAGTCTTTTCCGTAGACATTCTTTCTCTAAGACTGAAGGGAGACATTAATGACGTCAATATCACCGGTCTTAGAGGCCACGCAACAAAGGACTGTCCACGACCCCTTTAGAATCTTGGAAGCCCAGGATTCGTGGGAGAGCGAGAAGGAAACAGCTAGCTATTCTCAAATTGGAAACCTCATCCGAATACTTCCAAAATATTGGACTCCATACCCAAGGTCCTAGGTTGTGGTTTTTTTTTTGTTAAACTTGGTAACACATTAAATGAACCACCCAATGAGGCCATGGTGGGATTTGAATAAAGATCGCAAAGGGCTAGAACAAATATCGCAACACATCTGGCCTGATATTCTTACTTTTCCACCAATCTACAGCAGTGTGTGTATGCATGTATGCATGTACGTATGTATGTATGTGTGCATGTGTGTGTGTGTGTGTGTGTGTTATATAATTCATAGTTACACAGACACACACGTAAGTATAGAGAAACAGAGAGTGAGTGAAAACAGCAATAAATGAGAGAAAGTGAGAGAGAGAGAGAGAGAGAGAAAGAGAGAAGAAGTAAAAAGACATACAGAGAAATTGAGAGTCTCCATATTCACTTAATCTGATCGATGACCTAGTTTTAAAGAGTCGGTGTGTGTAAGTGAGATTAAGTAAGTCAAGGTATAACTTTCGATATGTTACAAAGAATTACAAGGCATGAAATGCTAGTCACGTTATGTACATTTGCAGTACAATCTTCCCAGTGTCACAATACTTTCGCTGGAGGCTGTGTTTATTGATCTGTGGTAAGTATGGTATAGTGCATGTCAACAATATTTTAATAGGATATTCAGTTTCCATCTAACAACGGCCATTATGCTCCAGAATGTTTTTTTTTTTACAGAAACAACCTCCCGTCTACTCCACCCTCATATAAGCAAAAAATACTGCAATCGAATTATTTAAATTTTTTTCTTTTGCTCTCTAGAAATTTTTCCAAACGATAGAAAAGAATTTCTTTTTTAAATCAAAGACGTTTTTATTTTTGTCTATTTTCACTTCAAGCTTTCTTTATGGAGCTACCTTTTGTTAGTTCCAATAGCATCTGTTAAATCCTTTCTCTTTCCTCTTCTTTTCTACTTCTTTCTCTCTCTCACACACGCACTTTTCTCACACCCCTTTTCTTGCTACGAGAGAGAGAGAGAGAGAGAGAGAGAGAGAGAGAGAGAGAGAGAGAGAGCGAAAGAGAAAATTGTTGTTTTCTGTAGCATGAGAGAGTAAACTTCTAGATAGTCTGCATCCATCCTAACAAAGTATAAAATGTGTGACTGCGGGGGGTGGGGTGATTGTACATTAAGTATTTGACTTCATTGCATTCAGCGTTCGAATCCAGCTGAGGCCAATGATACATATCATCCTTCCAGAGTCGCTAAAAGAAATTACTAGTGTAGATAAGTAGAATGGCGGAAAAGTTGGAGGGTAGAGCGGGATGGTTCACGATATTTTTTTCTGGTTTTGTATACTGAGATCAAACCCAGGTCTGTTTGTAATCTGGTTTAACAAAATCACCTCGTCTCTGAATGTCTCTAGTAGAGCAGAGATAGGTCTTTCACACTTCCCTCTTACCACTCTACCGTCTATAAGGCTAAATGCTTTATGGATGCGAAACCATTAGTCACTCTAAGACCAGGCATATAATTAACTTCCTATAAATACATAACTGGTCTAACTTTTAGTGTGCTCCTTTTTCTGATATATGGCCCGCTGACTATATATATACACACATACATACATATATATGTATGTATGTATATACCTGTTTGTTGTTTATACACCTGTCTTTGTCTTTTGTTTTTTGTAAATTCCAGCAATATATAATATATATATATATGCATGTGTGTGTGTGTGTGTGTGTGTGTACTATTGTACGTGTATAATAAATTATTAGAATGAAGAAATTTGTAGACAGCTCCAGATTTCACTTACATCCTTAATCTCTGATTAACTTGTAATTTATTTTTACTAGTGAGAAACTGACAGCATCTGATAATGTTAAGCTGTTTGTCTAGAGAAACCTTTGTTAATAAAAGGTTTGGGGTTTAAACCGGCGCAGGTAGTTCTATTTCAAATACTAATTCCAACATTTGCTAACTCATGTAATTTCGCAGAAATTTCAAGGACAGAGCCTTTCAATCTATGAAAGCAAATTCTTCACAGATTTTGATGACAGACTTTTCAAGTATTCTGTACTGACGGCGAACAAGTAATGCAGTGTACACCAGTAGCTGAAACATCATACACGAAAACTTCAAAGTTATAATTGTTTCTAGGTCGCACCCTACTGGCACAGGAGCGGCTGTAGCTGTGTTGTGAAGAAGTTTATTTTGCAACCAGATGTTTTCTGTTTCGATTCTACACTGCCCATCAACTAAGAAATCTTTTCTTTTGTATATTTTTTCTTGTTTGTTTTAACTAATAGAGCTGGATTTGTGTAATTCCTGATACAAAAGACATTCTTTCACCTTATAATAAATTTTAAATGTTAAAAAGAACACGGAACAGCTCATAAATTTAGTTATTCGATCTAGTTTCATGGCTTAGAACAGATGAGAAATACATTTGTTCATTGGTATGATGCCATCGCAATGCAGCTTCTTGTAATTAGTATGTATTGAAAGGTGGATCAATTTTCGCATTTAATTCTATGTAATTAACCGAAATCCACGTTTCTGAATAATTTCGATAGAAATAATCTTTTACGAGCTATACTTCTATTAATGTTAAATTTACTCAGAAGTTTACATATTGATTATTGTTTGACTGGTAAGGGAAGCTCAGTTAACTCACTGACGGCAATGATATTGATATTCTTGACGTAGAGAAGGTGGTTTTGTTTTTCGTATGCTATGTGTATATAGAAATGCTATCTTTTGTTTCATGACTTAAGAATTCAGCCTTTGCTTGTCTTGAACTTCATAAGTTTTCAATCATTGACTTGAAAGACAGTTCTTACATCATGTGGCGTGGATGTAATTCTGTATTATTATTTTTTGGTTTAGTGATAACACAGTCTTATTTTTAAAGATTGCAATTAAGAAAATGTTGCATAAAATTAATAGATAGAACAAATAAGCTGATAAATTCTTACTTCGTATTCACATGCGAGCACAGACGATAAAATAGGAAAACCAAATGTTAGGGTATTCTTCTTGAATATTCGTAATTAGTAGACCCCTACGAAATAGAAGATTGCTCCGATTAACCTCAAAAGGTGATATTCCGGCATATCTGCCCATCTCTTTCTCTCTCTTTCTCTCTCTCTCTTTCTCTCTCTCTCTTTCCTTCTGTATGATTCGATCTCCTCCTCCTACCCCTCTTTCATCTTCGCTCAACCTTTCTGTATTTGCTCTCCTCTCTCTCTCTCTCTCTCTCTCTCTCTCTTCCCCTTAGTAGTCTTCTTTCAATCGTCTTAATCATTCCTATTCTTCCATCCTGGTCCAAATCTCCTGCTTAACGACTTTTGCCCATCTCATTTTCCCCATCTACTACTATTTCATTCAACCTTATACCCCGCCCTTCTTTATTCTATGAATAATAGTCTTTAACGTAAACTTTTTAAACACTTATTGGACTGCTCAATAAACTTGTGGTGAGATATTTAGTTTTAATATTCGAATTTATACGATTCCTTTTATATCAGTTACTATTATCGATTGAGGCCATCTAATAATGCATTGTTAATGCAGCAGCTAACTTCTGCTTACACAAGCAAGCATGCACAGAACATATGATACTAAAATATACATTTAATACACCCCGCCACGTACATATACACATACATATCTGAGTGCGTGTTTGTACGTGTGTATGTGAGTATGAGTAAGTCATTTAAACTCACTCAATAACCTGTGAAGAGATCGAAAGAAATGTTTCTGGATTCCAAATTACGATCAGTATATGCCATCTATAGCACAATTCTACATATATGCCATAATACAATACTACATATCAAGAATTTGCAGAATCTTAAGAATGTTCAGTTTTTTCGACAGTTTTCTATATCTATCTATCTTTAATTTTTCGTTTATATTTTCGAATCCAGATTTGTTTAACCTACTTATTATTATTATTATTATTATTATTATTATTATTATTATTATTATTATTATCATTATTATTATTATTATTATTATTATTATTATTATTATTATTATTATTGCTACTTTATCATTGGCAAGGCACTTTCTTTTCTTAGTAGATTCTCAAGACACGTTCTTTGTAGCTGCGAACAAAAACGATTTTAAAAAGTTTCAAATGTCACAAGAAAATAAACCACATCTACTCTCACAAAAGAAACTTTTTTTTCATAGGTAGTGTGATAAAACTCAGACCAAACCAATACCAAGAATAAAAGAATCTACATGGTTAATCTGATTTTCGTCGATGTATAAGACAGTTTGCACGCAAATGTCAGTGCCTTATTCTAAATGAATACGTTGATATTTAATGTGGCAGATCCGAATTCCAGCAGATCGAAGATTTCTGCTAGTTTTCTTTTCATTAGTCACAAATATTGTTCGTCCATGTAGCGGTTAATAATTCGCAAAATCTCTGTAAATTGTAAGTCTGAACGTAAGTCTGCATTTTATCTCCTATTCTATGCGAAGAAATATGTGACGAAAATCATGGGTAAAGCACTATGTCATAGATGAGTAAAATATACACTACATACACACAAAAACACACATAATTACCCATATATATATACACGCACATGCACATACACACACATCTAGAGGTGCAGGAAAAACATACATACATACATATATATATATATATATAATATATATATATATATATATATATCATAAGATGAACAATTGCATTCTATTTAGCCTTTGAGCAACTTGCGTGGGCACTGCCAGCATGGAAAGTTCTTAATCTTATCATTAATGGCGCGAAACTGAGTATTACCATTTAGTTGATAACTGATAAAGAATTAGGGACCTGTATCTATCTCCCGTGCGATTGTGCACACCGTACACGTTATGTCGTTTGTTACTTATACATTTTTTCACTTTTTCATATATATATATACATATATATTATATATATATATATATATATATATATATATATATAAAATGTGACCGCGTGTGTACCGTTGGCGATTTTTTTTCCTCTGTCTTCCCTTCTCTGGATCTTTCCTTCTCCTATGTTTCCGACGAAGAGCTCCGCTCGAAACGTTAAACCCTCCTTCCTTCCTTCTTTCCTGAGCGTCCAATAATACTATATTTGTTCCACGTCCTCGCGTTGTTGTGTTTTTCTTTTGTGCTTTCATGTTTGGATTAACTTATATATATATATATATATATATTAGTAAACTTCGTGCGTGTGTGTCTATCTATCTATTTATCTATCTATCTATGATGTTCGTCGACTGGACGTCGAACAAAATCACTATTACACTGGAGACGTGCTTGTAACAGTTCGGATATCATTTCCACAATGGTCTCTCACCAGAATGCGTAGCTTTGATATTTTTTACGTTTTAGTCAAAAATATGACGCAGTATCCGGTGAAGAAGGACACCAACAAGAGGTCCACACTTGGCTTTCACAAAATGATCTCTCTCTCCCTCTCTGTCACACACGCACATACATATATCCGGTATTCGTATATATCCTGTACAAAGAGGCATGCCTTCCATGCTAGCTTTTAATCTCGTCATAGGACTTCTGGTTAAACAACAACAACAACAACCATACCTAACACTGCTTGAAATAATTTTCCACAGACGGCCAGAGGATTAACCTTTGAATTGAACGAGTAAACAAGAGAAAAAAACCCCAACAAAAATCAAAAATGTTAACACAAAATAATTTGGGGTGAACGTTATACGTATTTGAAAGTCGAATACAAAATACCAGATGTCAGACACTTTTCATTTTTTAATATATCAGATCTTACTTGAAAGAAAAAAATGAGAGTATATATATATATATAAATAAATAAATAAATAAGTAAATAAATATATATATATATATATATATATATATATATAATATATATATATATATATATATATAATATATATATATATATATATATATATATATATATATATATATCACTAATCATGGTGGGAAAATTCGAGGCTGGCTGTTGTTGACTTCTTGTGGAGATGGAAAAAAAATCTAGTTATTTTGAATTTTTAAAGAATGCAAGTATATTATTTTTGTTCTATCATCCTATTAGTGATAGAAATGCAAGGTAGAGGGGAAAAGTCTGGCAGTTCTATTTCTGTACTATTAGTACATGCAATTTACTGACAGCTCTCGTAGAACAAGAGGTAGGCTCTTTGAGAAACAAGTCACCAGACAATTTCGACTTCTTTGGTTAGAGCTGCTATTTTTTTCTTTTTGCCAAATAAACTAAAGACCTCGAGGCAAACACGAACGTTTCACATTCTTTTTTTCTGTAAGTAGCTAGCATGGTGCCATCCAAGAAATTACTGCAAGAATGACTACTACTACTACTACTACTACTACTACTACTACTACTACTACTACTACTAGAATGAGTGCTCAAAATTGAGTAATGGATTTCTGATATATATTTATGTGTGTCTACCTCTCTGTCTGTCTATCTATCTATCTATCTATCTATCTATCTATCTATCTATCTATCTATCTATCTATCTATCTATCTATCTGTCTGTCTGTCTGTGTCTGTCTGTCTGTCTATCTATCTATCTGTCTGTCTGTCTGTCTATCTATCTATCTATCATCTATCTATCTATCTATATGTATATATATACATATTTATAAATAAGGATAATATCGATATTATCAAGTGGCCAGCATGAGAAAAAATACCATACAAAGGTAATAATTTTTTACAACTAAAAATATTATTTTTAGTTATTTATATATATATATATATATATATATATATATATATATTATATATATATATATATATATATATATATATATATATCTTAGAAAGAAAGAATGAACACGCAAAACTTGTGGTATCGTTTTGAAGGATGGAATTTATAATTTAAACATAATTGTAGAGCTCTTAAATTCGATGCTCTAGAGCAGAGGTTCGTAACGTGGGAGGTGCTGTCGAATTGTGCATTATTGTGCGGTGGCCATGTCGAATTGGGTATTATTGGGCGGTTGTCATGTCGAATTGGGCATTATTGGGCGGTGAGGTAACATAATTAACATACTAAATTTAACTATACTAGTAACTATATCATAAATGATAAAACTAATCATGGTTATTAAATTAAAATTTGACGCAAGTATATATCGTGGCTGAAGACATGTTTGAATAAGAATGATTAATTTTTAAGTCTATATATCTGTCTTGAATAGTATTTTTAGATGCGTAGACTTTCTTGTTTCTTCCTATATTGTGATATCCATTGTGTTTATAGATAAAACTACATGCAATTGTTGTGTACGTTATCTTTTAAAAATTTAGAACGAGTGGAAAAGGATAGTGCCGTCAATACTCGAGTGAATATTTGGAATATGGATTCATTTCATCCATAAATAATGAGCAATTGTCACTATGTGCAGAAATGTATTAATGAGGACTTTAAGAATGATTGAACATTTACAAAAAATGTATCCACATGAAGCTGGAGAAGATGAGGACTACTTTCGCCAGAGGAAAAACGATTTTAAAAATTACCTTACTCTCAAACGGTTGTTTACCAAACAAGCTAGGTAAATAGAGAAGGGGTTAATTATGTCTTGTAAACTTACAAAATTAATTGCGAAATGTGGAAACCACATAGTCTTTCCGAAACTCTTTCCTTACCGGCTATAAATGAAAATTTGGATACTAACATTTGGCCAAATGTTATAACAACGTCAATTCCTCTCAGTAATAATACAGTAGCAGCAAGATTAGATGATTGGACGAAAGATGTGGAAAGTAAACTATGCGATGATTTAAGAAACGAAGAAACATTTCCACAATTTGAGTCAACTTTACGCAACAATGAATCTTTGCAATAAGTTAAAGAGGAAATCATGGCTTTCTTTGACTAACATTGAACCTGATATAGAAAATTTAGCTAGATCTCATCAGGCAGAGGGAAGTCTTTAATTTGCTATGTATACAGTAAATTTACTTTTGTATAAATTTTATATCATATCACTGTTTAAAGCCTATGCAATCCATGTTTTGAGTAAAATTTATACACTTTCATCTAAGTTAAATTTAGTCATGATATCTCACTTGCCACCTAGTTGGGTGCTAGTCATAACAAGTACTTAAAAAGGGGCGCTATAAAACAGGTTACGAACCACTCCTCTAGAGTGATACTATATGTTTTACCTGTACATTCTTCATTCCTAATAGATATCTATCTGCCCAATGATGAACTGTTTATAACCATTCATTGCTAGGCCTCTACAACACCACCTTTGTTGTAGTCGCAGTTCAAGTCAGAGTTTGAGTGGTAAGCCAGCCTGGGACATATTGTATATGTCTAATGCATTACGCGATTATATATATATATATATATAGGGGGACCGTAAAGTATGGTTGCATAATGTCTTTAGACTAACTCTCTTTGCAGAAGAAAATCAAGGATATTAGAGACATTTTCTATGTATCTAGACTTTATTATCACTCTGTGTATATATACTACAAATCTAATACCGGTGTCCAGGTAATCGATTACACTTCTCTAGAAAACAACATTTGGCTCTATATATTTGTGCAAAAGAAAATTTATTTTTAATGTTCCTGGGTGATAAAATAAATCTCATTCAAGTACCGGGGGGAAATTTAAAGAAATAAATTTCCCTTAACCAAAAACACTTATGTCCCTGTATCTGTGTTAGAAATCATTATTGTTAGAACTGTCAAGTCTATAAAAATGGCGCTTAGAACTGTCTGGCATTACATCCTTAGTTTCCGAAAAAGCCAAAATGCATAATATATTTCAACAAATTGATTAAAATGGAATATAAAATTGAAATAAAGAAAAAGAAATCAACCACACACAATATGTTGGTTTTCCGTTTTATATCTTGCATTTACCGGTAGGTGTCGCCTTAGAAGATTAAATTTATCCTAGGTTATTAGATACCAAAGCAATTTAAGAAGCAAGTTGCTTTTGTTCATTCGATAAGAATATCGGTCTGTTGCAGGCATTGGAACTGACAGTGTGAGATATTGACAGTGATTTCTAGTATCCCGTTAAATTGTTGAGGATAATTTTAAGAACACATCTTCGTTTAGTGTATTTAAATAGTCCAATGAAGGGTATGGAAGTAGTTTGTAATTATTACCAGGTTCTACTCAAGGAGGAATTTGATCTTAGCCATTTAAGCTAACCAGATGCAATCTAATCACAAATAACTTTATAGCTGATCCTTATCATTAATCCTTATAGTTGATTATGTATATTTTCCCATCTCATAACACTTTATTAAAGTTGTGTTTACCAGGTTGCTGAAGTAATTTAATCTCAAGTCAGCCTTGAACAATCGAATCTTAGTTTGAAAGCATTTCAAATATATATTTCTAGGAATAAGCCAACTAATAAAATTTCCCTCGTTTAATGTTAAAATAATATTTCTACAGCCGCAGGCGTGACTGTATGGTGCAAAGTTTGCCTTCCAACAACATGGTTCCTGGTTCAGTCCCACTTCATTGTACCTTGGATAAGTGTCAAAACTTTGTCAGTGAATTTGGTTGACGGGAAAAGAAACATGACCCGTTGTATGTATACACACACACACACACACACACACACACACACACACACACACACATATATATATATATATACATATAACTACTTATCTTGGGGTATATGTCTATTAGCATGTCGATTAAAGCGCATTCACCGGTATAACCCCAAACGTATGCTACACATTCACCGATACAACCCCAAAGTTATCCTACGCTGTGTTAGTGTACTAATGTACAACTAGCCAGAGTAACATATCCCACTAGATATATTGTCCTACACCAAGCACCTGTAGTGACATGGTCTGCACTGATTGGACAGATACGCTATTGGACAAATGCAGGATGGGTAGAAACGATCATCGGACTGAATAAAGATTCGTACTAAATCCATCTTCCGCTTCCTTCATCAACTCTTTACAATTTCAAAAATCTATTACAAATGCAATTGATGGGATATATTTATCAGATTTGTTCTATGTACCCAGTGGTTATTAAAGCTTTTAACCACATTGCATTTGTGTTTTTCAGGTATCCTGATGATGGAAACGGTTTTGTTAAATGAAGCTCTAAAAATTGGCTACTCGTCAATGTGTATCGTGATTTATTGAAACAAAATCAGACATGCAGACCCAGTGATACTACAGGATTAAGTATGGAATACATCAAATGTAATGTCCGTCAAATCGTGATTGGCACAATAAATTTATAGAAAGAGGAACATTGTTGGATAAAGATAGGAGAGGACGACCAAAATTATCTGAGGAAAACATCGATCGTATAAGACAAGCCTTTGCTAGTTCTCCTTCAAAGTCTATACGTACTGCTGCCAGACAGTTAAAGCTACCACGTTCAATAGTGCACAAAGTCCTCTTACAAAGTGCAACTCTTCGTGGCACTCGAACCAAATGATAAACGAAAAGAGTTTGCAGTTAATATGCTGGAACAAAATTCTGAGGATCCAGCGTTCTTCGCTCTAGTTTCTTTTAGTGATGAGGAAGCCTTGCATGTTTCAGGGCAACTGAACACACATAGTGTGAGAATCTTGGGATCAGACCACCTCCATGTAACTAGGGAACTTAAGTGAGAAAGTCCAAAGGTGAATATCTGGTGTGGAATGATGTCCATTTTTCTTTACAGAGAGATCAATTTCTGCCAATGTTTACCTTGACCTTTTGACTGAATATGTGACACCACAACTAGATGACCTTCCACCAACCATCATTTTCCAGCAGGAAGGTAAAACACCACATTGAGAACAGCATGTTCATGGGTTCCTAAATCAAACATTTCCAGACCGGTGGATTGGAAAGGATGCCTCAATTCCCTGGCCACCGCGTTCTCCGGGTATCACTCCTCTGGATATTCTTTTATGGGGTTATGTTAAAGACATTGAGTATCGAACAGAGATACAGAACATCAAATGGCGGTGCCCCAGCATGGCCACAGCTCATAAGCTGAAACTAGAATCAATCAATCAATGGCTTGAAGCAAAGGATCTCTGAATTCCATAGCGACCATTGATAAGATTATGCTACAGGGAACATGGCAAGAAATTGATTACCGTCTTGATGTACTTCGTGCAACTAATGTTGCCCATATGGAGATGTTTTAAATGAAGCAAAAAAACTTCAATATCTAATCCCCATCTAATAATTTTCACAGATTTATCTATGTACTAGCTTTTGTAATAACTTTTTGAAATTGTAAAAAGATTTTATGGGGACCCTGTATATATATATATATAGGCGCAGGAGTGGCTGTGTGGTAAGTAGTTTACTTACCAACCACATGGTTCTGGGTTCCGTCCCAGTGTGGCACCTTGGCAACTTAGTTTAAATGTTTATCTGTCTCCTATTTCACTCTGATGGACCCCATAGTCTTTCGATATTTAAAACTAGTTTTATAGAAATTTCTTTTAAAATTCCTATTTTGTTTTTCCCGTAATATTAGAGAAAGAAACCTAGCTGTATCTTGCTATACATATCACTACACAGATTTAAAGCAAATGTCTTCTACTATAGCCTCGGGCCAACCAAAACCTTGTGAGTGGATTTGGTTGGCAGAAGCTGAAAGAAGCCCGTCGTACGTATATATATATTATATATATATATATATATATATATATATATATATATGTATGTATATATATATATATATATATGTGTGTGTGTGTTTGTGTGTGTATGTGTGTGTGTGTGCGCGCGTGTGTGTGTGTGTGTGTGTCTGTGTTTGTGTGTCTGTGTTTGTCCCTCCCGCATACCATCACTTGACAACCGATGTTGTTGTGTTTACATCCCCATAACTCAGCGGTTCGGCAAAACAGACCGATAGAAAAAATACCAGGCTTTCAAAGAATAAGTCCTGGGGTCGATTTGATCGACTAAAGGCGATGCTCCAGCATGGCCGCAGTCAAATGACTGAAACAAATAAAAGAAAAGAACGAGAGAATACATACATATATATGTATTTATGCATATATGTATATATATATGTGTGTGTGTGTGCGAGCGTGTGTGTATGTGTGTGTGTCCCAACACCGCTTGAAACCAGTGTTAGTGTGTTTACGTCCCTATAGTTTAGCCAGTTCGAATAAGTACCAGGATTTACAAAAAAAAAAAAAAAAAATGGATGAATACTGGGATTGATAAGTCCGATTAAAATTCTTCAAGACGTTGCCCCAGCATGGTCACGATCTAATGTCTGAAACAAGTAAATGATTTCAGAAATATTGAATTGATGAAGCGTCATGTAGATTAATAACGTCCTTTTGCCTTGGAGCGGAAAATTGTGTATGTCTTGCAGTCATTTTAAACGGTGTCAATGTCTGCTCACGACTACATAGGCAGCTAAAATAATCACGCTACATGTTGTCTAGCTACAATTCGCTCGTTAGTAACTGAGAGCTGTATGTATTGAACAATTTATATCTATTATTTATATCGGTAATTAATACTAATATACGAAATTCTAAAGTGCTTATAGATTTTTAGCCACAAAGAATATATGACGCCCCGAAAGCCTATATTACACTCACACACACACACACACACACACACACCACACACACACACACACACACACACACACACACCACACACACACACATCTTCTTTTCCATATATGTTACCAGCTAATGGACTGATACTAGATGTTTAACGCCATAAATCGAGATTCATGAGGCACAAAATCTAAATCGTGATGTTTTGTTGTTCTGCTTCGTGCTTAGATTTATATATATTAATATCTATATTTTAAGAATCAACGCATCTCTGTTTTTGATACTATTGATTGAGTTTTCGTGTTTATATTTTAATGCAACGCCAAAGGTTTAATAACCGCTCTGCATCGTTATTTCAAGAGCTATACAGCAGAGTGCATTTTCATTAATTTCGATATCAAGACTGCTAGATTGTAATTTATTTTATTGCAGCGGCGATGTAGCAATCTCGGCCTTTAGCTGATGGCTTTCCGTTATATAGTTAGAATGCGTTTACTTAATTACTGCAGCACTAAATGGATAAATATAATTTAGAATGGAATTCAACTTACAAATATATAAACACCTGTGATGTCACGCACACATACACACACGTACGCACACAGACATACATACAGACACACAGACACGCACGCAAACGCATACACTAATACATTAATATGTGTGACGATACACTAACATATGCACAGAAATGATACACGCGTATGCAAATACATTAACATGTGTGATCAAACATGCGAACAAACGCACACACACAACAACAAACATTCACTCATCTGGGCGCGAAATGTCACACTACACTGAAGTGTAAGTGCACACATGATCATAGCAAACATTGTGCCAGAATGTGCTACTAAACTCACAATGTTTTCACATCAATTCGTTATGAGCCAGCGGGTCATGTATCCCTTTTGTGTTATAGTGGAGAGCAGCAGTTGAATAATTATCATTTATATGGCGTACTTACAGCATCCTGCTAAATGTCATAGGATGTATAGTCAAGAGAAGGTTTATAAACTAATTAAAAAGAAAATGAGGGCAAAAAGCACTCGTTTTTTCACAATGAAAGATCGTTTCCTAGTAGCCGGAATTTCGCGACAAAATGTATGTTTATTAAGCACAACAGCCTGTAGTGCATGCCGCTGGGCATTAAAAGCCAATCGCACAAACCAAACTCTTTTTTTGCCATAACAACCACATCTTTATAGCTTGCGAATTTTACCCATCACGGGTCTCATCCTCACCACGCATTTAGTGTCCTTGCTAATTTCCCGCTCGATCCTAGCCTTGGTTTGGCTGCCATTAACCATCAAAACAAAATGTGCATACAATTTTCGTCCAATGACTGTTCTATAGATATAGATGAAATCAACATCAATTATACAGTGTTTCGTTTCTAATGTTTACAACTGTAAGCTTTCACTCCTGACTATGCTAGACCTAATCCGTTACCCTGTTTAACTCTACTACGTTGTTCTATGAGTGACTATAGAAAGGTTCGTTCTGTTATATTCTGGCCAACATTCTTGGATAGTGAATTGTTTCCTCCTAGAAGTCACGGGGGCCTGCAGGAAGTCCATAGACCCATGAATAAACCACAAAACTCAATAGCTCATCCAATAGAGTAATTTGATTAAGTTTCTTAATCAAGGACACCACAGTGAAGTATTGACATCGGGATATGATACGTCGACCCTTTGCTCGATAAATAAGCCATATCGCTTACCGACTCAGTTCCTGTTGTTTTTGTGACAAATTTCCAATTTCCCCTTGCACTTTCTGTCGTATGTTGTCGTAGACACAATGAATAACCGTGATATGTTTTTGTGATAAGATTGTATTAAACGAAAGGAGACTGCGTAACCCACCAATTGATTAATAATGATATTAATTCATTAAGTTAAACTAATGACTTTTAATTAGCTACAGAAGCCTTTGGCCAATATATTCGAGTTTCTTACTCATTGTTAATGTCTGCAGCAGATAACGATTCATGCCTCCAAGGTAAAAATTTCACTAGTTCAATAATCTCTTCATCCGGCCAATATTGCCTTCCATTCGAAAACAATAATGAGAAAAATAAAATACTTTTCTTTTAATTAACAACTTGTATTTATGTAATAAACGCCACCTTAGAAATTGTATAGCTGTGTGTGTGTGTGTGTTTCTCTGTGTACGTTCATCAATGCTATATCGATTGTTTTTACTGATTGTGGAAGTACGGTCTGTATATTTAGTCTGCTGCTGTTGTAAGTGTAAGTTCTAAGACGGGGCAGCAATGGAATATCATCTGGCAGAGTGATAGCGAATTGAGATTAATTTACAGTTTCACGCAAGTGTTTACGTCCATCCATCTGTTGAATGAATCTGGGAATATTGATTTGCTCTTTGCATAAACTCAAGTCTTCAGATTTATACTGAAGTGTATGTGTATGCGTGCATGTGTGTGTGTGTGCGTGCGTGTGAGTGTTTGTGTGTGAGCGATAGAGAGAGAGAGCAAGTATATGTGTATGTTTGTGAGAGAGAGAGAAAATGTATGTATGCGTGTGTGTGAGACAGAGTGCGTATTTGTGTGTGTGTGTGTGTGTGTGTGTGTGTGCGTGTGCGTATGAGTATGTGTGAATTATGATATAAAAGTTATGGATTCCCAGCATCCCAATAAGTAGAGAGGATTTTCCACTTGGTACAACGACACAATATACACCCATTCGAATTCAGTACTCTTCACGCGTTTATGTTGTTCTGTATAAGAACACTTTTAACACACGTCTGCCCAAGTAGGGCTGACACGAAGTCAAGTAACAATTGGTATAGTTCGTCATAAAGCAACAACAGGCTCTTTATATGATGAAATGATGTGCTAAACATAGCAGATATTTTTCTTTCATATATTAAACAAGAGGGAAATATACTTGGTGATGGGGCGTCCTGTAGAACGAACGAATCAGCCTTGTAGAAGGTAGGAGCATAAATAAAGTCGGTGAAGATGGTTAGAGAGCGAAAACTGCAATATATTGACCATGTTGAGGGTTCGGAGCATGTATCAACAGGTCGGGGTTGGATGGTTGGAAAATGGGCTTGCAGGCAAAAGAAGACAAAGATGGAGAAATTAGATCAGGAACTGGACGAAGAAGACTCTTGTAGGTGTAGAACGAAACTGTAGTGTGTGGGCATTGTATCCGAGGTCGCCAAATCTCAGCTATTAGGAGGAACTTACTCCCTCACTGATTCACATTGGATCAGATAGTAGTCGAGATAATATAAAAAGACCGGGTAACCTCAACTTGAACCCTTCTGATCGTAAGACTACTTAATCAGGGCTGACGTTGGGTTAAGCAATAATAACTGGTTAATATTTTTATGTGTGCTGTGAATTTTAATCCAATTTATCATGAGACAATTACAATTTATTACGTAGAACAAATATTATATTTATCAGCTAAGCACCAACGATAAAGATACGCAAATAATTAAAGATTGAGGTTTTATATTGATTGTTATATTATTCTTATAACGCCATCGATAACTCACGGATTGTTTATTTTACAGAAAATAGTGTATATAAACAATATATTTTCATATGTTTCTTTTCTCTCTTCCTCTGATGAAGTTCACGCATTCGTACATTTTCTATGAATGCCTGACTAATAGAAACACGATAGTTTCCGGAGAAGATATAGAATATATATCTACTTTAATATATTCATATCCTTGAAGTACTCGTCAAATTCTGGGATCGGTGCAATCGACTAGCCGCCGTTCTTGAAATTTGCTGGCCTTGTAGCTTAATTAAAGCAATAAATATATTATTGCTTTAAATCGAATATTTGACATTTATTGAGCGCTTTGTGAATTGCTTTGCTCAAAAGGGATATCTTTGTCATATTTTAAAAGTTATTTATTCCTATAATTACTGTAGCAGCTTATTTCTGTAATTTATATTTAAAATTGATCAAAAATTTTGGCACGAGGGATTACATCGACATCAGTGCTCAACTGGTACTTATTTTATCGATTTCGAAAGAGATGAACATCAAAATCGGCCTCGGCAGAATTTGAACTCAGAACGTAAAGAGAGACAAAATGCCGCTAAGCATGTTTTCCAGCATGCTTGCGGTTCTGCCAGCTCGCCACCGTAGTAAAATCTAATATGAATAACACTATGTATTCGTCGTATATTTTTGTGTTTTTCCGATCATGTATGTTTTTATTGAATAAATGTTTGTAAATCGGCCTATTATTGACTCAGTTATCAATTATCCAATTGATCAGCATTGTTAGTAGTATTGCCAAAACAATAATGGAGAAACTTGCCATGGGAAGCCTCCATAGCACTTAGAATTAGGTCAGTCTATGGGCAGATATCCAAGCAAGTTCTTTGGCGTACAAGACAATTGTTTTCTTGTGTAGGATCTCTTCTGATTGGTCATTAGAATCAATAGTTCAAATACTCTGCAGTACAAATAACGTTTATCTTTGGCTGAAATTATTCGGTTTGTTTGTTCCAGGAGTCGATAAAGAAGAAACAAAAAATGAATAAATAAATAGGAACAAAAATTACAAACCAAAACAAAGCAAAACCATTGCAAAAACTAAAGTAGTTTGTCTCTCACTAGCAATCTCTGGAGCGTTAATTCGACACACGCCAAGTAATGAGGATCTTGGATGAATTTACTTATACATTTATCGTTCTCTCTCTGTATGTCTATCTGACTTTTATTTACTGTATGCATACTATACATGCGCGTACACACACACTCCTTTCCTCTTTACCTCTTTATATATTTCTGATTCTTTTTGTTTACCAATATCTCTGTTTCTGAGTACCTGTCTAGCATATCTCTGTGTATGTGTATGTATATATATATATATATATATATATCATCAATCATAATAAAGGGTAAAATCATTTAATCAATTAATACTTAATAATTTTACCAAGTGATTCGGTATGTTAAAAGAACCTTATACAAACATTCTATAATTATAAGCATAATTATAATTAGGGTTCAGCAAAATTGCTTCACCACATACCGAAATTTAGAAATAGTAGTGAAATACTATTCCACTACCATAAGATATCTCCCACACAGCAATACTCCCAACTCACGCAGATAAAGAGAAAAAATAACGAATTCACCCGGCTTTGATCAAATTTATACGCGTTTCTGGATTAAAGAGATGTAAAATTTTAATTTTACTCACTTATTTCCGTCTTCAGTATAGTATTTCAGTTACAAAATTGAGAGTACTAATAATTAAACTATGTATTCGACCAAGCGACATCGAATAGCTTATATCCAAAAACCATTACTTTCGAATGCATACAGACGAGTGGCGAGTTCTTATTTGACTGCTATTTCTAAATTTCGGTATGTGATGAAGCAATTTTCGTCTACCAATAGTTATTATGGTGCATCTGTTCTATACTCTGAATAGCTAAGTTTTTGTGTGTGTTGATTTTTAAAAACAAGTCAGTTTAATTCCAATTTGTACCAAGCCACACCAAATTGTTTCTTTCCATACTTTTAGCAGTTTATAAAACCAAATTTGGACAATTCGATTTTTTATTATCTTCTGTTTTAACCACTATTCAGGTCCTCCTTTGTTACTTTCAACTTGTTCGTTTAAATTACCGACTGATAATTTTTCAAATGCAGTTTAAAGGGTTAATAGAAGATTTTGCTCTTGTAATTCATTTATTTATCTCTTTGCTTTCATTGCATTGACTGATAATAAAACTTTGAAAACTCATTCAGAATTTCTGACAGTTTGATGAACAGTTATTGTCGGATTAAGTTAATCATATGTTCTTGAGATATTCGTTGATTTACTTCCGTGAAAACTAATGAATAAGCTATATTCTTCACTCATTTCTTTCACTTTATCAAATTCATTAGTTCTCCTTAGCTGCCAGTAATAACTACAGCATCATCGACGTATTTAAAATTGGTGGCCATTCGTCATCCAATTTCTACTTTTCCTTGAAAGTCATCCTGGCTTTTCTCATTACACTTCCTGTAGAAATTTAAGGAGGAACTACACAATCTCGTCGCAAGTCTTACTCAATGTTAAACAACTCTGTGAAGCCCACATTAGTTTTGACAGTTACCATTTGTTGAGAATAAACTGGTTTTAATAATTCTATAAAAACGTTGAAGAAATCCCATTTCTGCCATCACACACCATAATTTATCTCGATTAACTTTGCCAAAAGCTTTTTAATAGTCAATAAAAGCAATAAATTACTTTTCATTTTGCTCTCAGGTTTTCTGACTAGGTTAAGAATAAAATCCTTGTTCCTCTTCTAGTTCTGAAACCAGTTTCTTCCTCTGGTTATTTTCATTTCATATTTGACTTTAATCCTATCAGATATGATCTTAAGTAGGCTTTTATACGCTGCTTCTTTTTTTTTTTACGATATTTTATATCTCCTTTTTTATTTGTTAGGCAATGGGATCAAAATCGGTTTTGTCACATCATTCGGCCATAAATCTGAGTTCCCTATTTTTGTGCACAGACAGGGTAACAATTTCAACATGGAATTCTTAATCGTAATTCAGAAGTTCCACTGCTATGCTGTTCTGCCATACATTTTGTCGATTCTTCCTTTTTGCTAAACATAGCGAGGCTTTACTTTTGCAACTTTGAATTTGATCATTTTCGCTTCTTTATGTAATGAACGTATGTTATCCTTTTGTGAAAGCTATATCAGTATTCTTTCCATCTTTATATCGTCCTCTTAATCAAGAGTGTTATCATTTTTGCCTTTGATAGTACCATGTTTTGTGAAAATATTGTTATTAGCTTCGGCAGTGTCTAAAAGTGAATCTTTTTTATTGAATATTTTTGAATGCCCCACATTAGTTCTGAATGTTATATATACATATACACACTTACACGCATATAAATTCTTGGGACAGTGGCATCGAAGTTTCGCTGAGTTCCTAGTTTATGTAGGGATCTACAGCAGGTTTCAAATATTTTATTCAATAACGAGGAGGATAGAGAAATGACCTGATTAGTGTATTAGATTAGAATTAAAGAAGATTATGGCAATGTTGATTGACTTTGACCATTTAAATACTGGATGGAAATTTGTATGATAAGGAGTTCTAGAGTTGGTACAGGGGAATTGATTGTTAGGAGGGTGGTAGAGATTAGCGGAGTACATCCATAGTCTAGCAGATAGAAAAGCTGGATATAGTTTGAAATAGTTGGTGGGACGGGGCGTATCTATAAGCTGTGTAGTAAAGAGGGTTGGAGATCCTATTAGAGGGAATAGTCACTTAATATGACTTAAGGATTTACTGCAGACAAGGGAACCGTCAGAAATTCCGCCACAATTAAAATTCTACTACTACTACTACTACTACTACTGCTGCTGCTGCTGCTGCTGCTACTACTACTACTACTACTACTACTACTACTACTGCTGCTGCTGCTACTACTACTACTACTACTACTACTACTACTACTACTACTACTACTACTATTATCAGAAAATATGGCATACATATAATAATTCCAAAGTGGTATCAAAATGTTCTCATTAAGTTTTGAGATCAATCTTCCTCAAAAGTGTTAGCTTGCGCAGCTACACACTGGACTCAACAATCATGCCATTTGGAATCCGATCTGGAAGTGGTTTTTCGCGAGCTAGTCGAGAACCTTCTGCGATTTGCTCTGGATCTCAACAAAAGTGTTCAAACGGTGACCTTTTAGTTGCATTTTCATCTTGGGAAAGAGATGGACGTCCGTAAGTGCTAAATCTGTCGATTAGGGAGAGAGTACAGAAGCAATGCCATGTTTTTGGCGAGAAATTCACGAGTGAGGAGAGCTCGGTGACAGGGTGCATTGTCGAAGTGAAGAATCCAGTTCTTCGCGCTCAACACTTCCTGTCGTTTTCGCCGACTCTCACTCAAACGCTTCAAAACGTCGCAGTGGAACTCTCGACCGATGGTCTGACCCTGGGGGACTCGATGCACAAATCCTGTTGATGTCGAAAAATCCATGAGCATGCTCTTGAGTAAGCTACAGATCTGTCGTGCCTTCTTCGGTCGTGAAGATGAAAGCGTCTCCCATTGTGACGACTGCTACTTCGTCTCAGAATCGTACCAATAGACCCAACTCTCATCACCGGTTATGATCCTCGACATGAAGAATGGGCCATCAGCGGTACGCTTACGGAGACCTTGACAGATTTCAAAGCAGCGAATAAGTGAATAAATGTATGTGTATACATATGTATACTCTACCCATCTGGTCCGTTTAGGGTTGTAAGGCATTCGTCAGTAAAGAGGATTTTGAAAAGTCTATCTTCATGTAATCTTCTGTCCCGATTTTGTTTATGAACAGCCTTCAGAGGGGGGCCTTGTTATAGGTTTTACTTTCTTGGCTACCAGCTTCCCGGGATCTTTGATATTTCCAATGTCGTGTTTATTTTTCCAAGCTCTGAGACAATGGCGGACTTCTTATTTGATGTTAAATCCCGTTTGTGACTCATAATAACATTTTTATTGGGCACTTGCCTAATAATTTAGGATGGTGAAATTGTTGCTGTTTCATGAAAATGTTTCATGAAAATGGCCGCCGTTTGTTTACATCTGTGCGGATCTAATTTATTTTACTACAGCGCAGGCAGATGTTGCCATCATTCAGTGAAAAATATCTGGATTCGAACAAATAAATACTCTGTTGTTTCGAAACAACAGACGTGCCTAATAATTTGACACGCACTGAATAAGTGAATAAATGTATGTGTTAATCGGTGTATGTATATGTTTATACATATGTATACGTGTATATATGTATGTATATATATATGGCTGTTTAAATATATGTATATATACATATGTACGTGAATGTATGTGTGTGTATGTATGTGTATGTTATTATGAATCCCTATATATATGAATGTATATATGCGTGTGTACGTGAATGTATGTATATGTATATATATATGTGTGTGTGTGAGAGATAGAGCGTATCTGCGTGTGTATACAGGCATATATACATAGGCTTGTTTGTGTATAGGAGGGTATGTGTGAGTTTCTGTGTTTGTATGTATCTGACCTCTGAATGAATACTGAAGGTCAGCTGAAAGAAGTCGCATGTGCAACCAACCATAAAGAACAGGGCAGCGATCAGCCGGTACCAAAACAACCATCCACTACCACTCATAGCAGTCCAACAAACACACTGGTAGCAAATAACATGAATCTACCAACTGCTACAAAATTCAAACCAAGACGGACAAATTAGATGACCTTGAAGTCAAAGATTTTAAACTAACGGACACAACACTTGACTATCACCTGAGGAATCCCAACTGGATCTCATTTTGCAACCAGTTGCATAATCAAATACCTTATTTTTGGAGAACCATGTTGGGTGGAAACAATTGTAGACATTAAAAAAACTGTCCAACTGTACCCATTCCAGTTGACTCCAGTTTCTTCAATTGAAATTCACACACGACTAATACCACAGCATAAACATGGAAGTACATAATAATGCTACCGG
The DNA here is from genome assembly GCF_006345805.1 of Octopus sinensis. Taxonomy (NCBI): domain Eukaryota; kingdom Metazoa; phylum Mollusca; class Cephalopoda; order Octopoda; family Octopodidae; genus Octopus; species Octopus sinensis. Next base: position 45,352,604 of record NC_043009.1, read on the forward strand.
ATAGTATTGGGTTATTCTGGGGGTGGACAGCTTTATTACTATGCTCTGCCACTTTCTTATATATATATATCAGCCGAAATTGCGAGGATAATCTGGTGCTTAATTGAGGAAAGAAAGCTTCGAATGACCCGACCTTGTTTTTTTTTGTATCGTCTATCTGGATGGTTGTCCCATTTTTGTATCACCTTGCTGTCCGGATGTTTTGCCTTCTTGTCCTATTTTGTAATATATATATATATATAATATATGTGTGTGTGTGTGTGTGTGTATGTATGTATGTATGTATGTATGTATGTATGTATGTATGTATGTATGTATATATATATATTATATATATATATATATATATTGTGATGTTGCTCTCCATGTGCCTTCACTATATCTGTGTTTTTATTAATACTTTATTCTAAAACTTGATTTCATCAAGTGTGACCAATATAACTATAAATACGTATAGACGGCTACAGAAATATTCCAATACACCAAGTGGATTCAATTATTTACACAGTATTTTATCTAAACATCAGCTATTATTGCTTGTTCTTCCTTTTCCTACGTCCACTGGTATAACAAGTTTGTACCTGTTGTGATTGAACAAATCGTATCACTGCATGTAGTGATTAATTAACGTATTTTATTAAATTGATATATGGGTTTATACAAATATTAATTAAAAAGTATATAGCGGACTTAAATACATAAACTTACAATCAATAATCCTGCCTATAAATTGGGAATTTACATATATATATATATATATATATATAATATATATATATATAAATACACGTTAATCGGCAGAAGTTAGAGTGACTCGAGGAACAAGAGATTTGTGCATTTGCACTTTATAAGTGCATTGGCACTTGATAAGCGTCATTATATGAGACTCTCGTCCGTTGATTTATTCTGTAGCTTCTACTGATTAATAACAACAACAAGAGCAACAACAATGATAATAATAATAATAATAATGATAATAATAATAATAATAATAATAATAATAATAATAATAATAATAATAATAAATGGAGAAACTTTCAATGTACAAAGACCTGGAAATAGACGTAACCAGAATGTGGAATCTAAAAACAGAAACAATTCCTATCATAATAGGTGCATTAGGCATGATAAAAAAATATTCAGACAAATACATAACAAAAACACCAGGACTTACAAACACATATAACATACAGAAAATTGCATTACTAGGTACTGCACACATCCTACGCAGAACACTTTCCATACAGTAACCATCAGAGCATCACAGCAAATCATAGCACATACCCAAGGCACGCAGAGCTGCGCTCGGTAGTGAAGTGAAAGCACGTTATAAAATTAAAACCACTGAATAATAATAATAATAATAATAATATAATAATAATAATAATAATAAATAATAATAATAATAATAATAATAATAATAATAATAATGATAATAATAATAATAATGATAATAATGATAATGATGATGATGATGATGATAATAATAATAATAATAATAATAATGATAACGTAACTCAGATACCAGGAAACCCAAAAATGGCAGAAATTCAAAAGATAGTGCTCATGGGAACTGCTCATATCCTACGCAAAATACTTTCTATGTAATCTCAAGGTTTAAAACAAACATAATTTTCGGTTTTTAAAAAAATTTTTGTTTTAGACATTCATTAGTACAACACCAAAAACTCCCCCGCCCCAATATATGACACACTAGGCATAACAACAACATGAACTTCCAGCCTGTTGTCTCTTGAGGTCTCTGGGTGAGACTTGGAGCCAACTTGTACAAATATAAAGCAAAAGTCAAACATAGAATAATAATAATAATAATCATATATATACACATACACACATACATACATACACATTCATTGGTTTAAGAAAGAATCGTATTAGTTCTCAGTACAGTTTGTCGTAAGCAAAATATTGATTGAAAAACGATGAGGCTGGCAATAGGAACTGTTCCGTGTAGTTAACTTTTCATTGACGTATTCTCTACCTTAATGAATAATAATGAAAATTTTATCTTGTTGTCACAAGTCACAAAGTCTTATCATTGCCTGTGCGATGATTTGTGATAAGACGTCATATAATTTACGTAAGTAATTTAGCACTTTTGTTATATTCCATGCCACCAAAATTTGTAATAGTGATCTGTTTTGACTAAACACAAGTCAGATGTATAATGAATGTATTTTTGTATATAAGTATTGTCTTATGAAGCTCTGATAAAATAAGTGATTCTTCGCAAGTGAATACTGTTTACACAGTTCAAATGTTTATATTTCTCCTATTTTACTCTGATGGACCCCATAGTCCTTCGATGTTTAAAACTAGTTTTATAGAAATTTCTTTTAAAATTCCTATTTTGTTTTTCCCGCATTAACTTGCTTAGGGTGAGCTACGAAAAATATTAGAGAAAGAAACCTAGCTGTTTCTTGCTATACGTATCACTACACAGATTTAAAGCAAAATTTTTTCAGGCCTCCTTCTGATACTATTGTAGATACCCAATTAACTATCTTCTTGCGTGGACACCCCACCAATCTTATATGGACCCTCGTGGCTCATATGGGCCCCGGTTGAGAACCACTGTGCCAAGTCATGGCTTTTTAGTACCAAATAACTTTATTATAAACTGTGACATTCATATTCATTCTTAACGCATTCCAGATTTCAACGCAAATATGCTATTCGCTTCGTCACAGGAGAACTTCTTTCTACGATAATAATGTGTTAAAAAAATATTCGAATCATTAGTGCAGGAGATTCTGGGTCACCGATATTTTGACATACGTTTCGTCAACCAGAAGGACCCAGTAAATAGAAGTTGTTCTTCTGTGATGTATGCGACAGCAACTAGCATATACGCATACGAATCTGCCGAAAGGCAATAGTATAAATACAAAAATCATCGTTTCAGATTCCTTTGTGCACAATGCAAATGCGATTATTTTTTATTTTATGATAAGTTGCTGAAATTGTTATTCGTTAGAATCTTATGGTTCTTAAGCGCATGTGAACACACCTTGTTAGAAATATTCGATTTAATTTCCGGAATAAGCAGCATATATTAAAAAGTCTTGAAGCTCGAAACGAAGTTCAAAAATGGTAACTTAGAATTATATTACCTCAGTTTTTGAAACTTCCTATATGTCATGAATAAATAATAAATGTTATGTTTTAAATATGATTAAATGCAATATGTTATGCAAAAGTATAGATTATATAATTTATAGAGAGAAACATAATCTAATATAACTATTGAAGACTCAGCGACAACAGAAATTGCAGTAAATATGATACTTATGCCTTGCTGACGAGAGTGTTTATTCCCCAAGTTAGATTTTACAGCAATAGTATATAGGTTTGTAACATATACGTGTATTTGTTAAAGTAGGTGTCTTAAATTTCATGTTGCATTGGAATATCAATATTTACTTTATAGTTAATATAGATGCTAATTTACGACATACTCTTATCATAGAGGCAGAGAGGCAGTATTTTGCCTCTACGATTTAACCACCAGCTAATAGGTTGTTAGTTTTGTATCTACTTCAGTTAAGCTTGTGGATAATACATGATCTGATGATATTACTTGATAGATCAGGTTTCTTGCGATAGATAGCTATATATATAAAATGCATATGTATTAAAAAGCTTCCCGCAATAAACGGATACTCATTTAAATGGCTCCGAGGAAGCTATAGGATGTCACACGAACACTCAGTTTCCTGTAGTAGAAACGGCTGTAAGCTAATAAATGCGGTTATGTTACTCCCGTTCTTTTGAGATTCGTTAATTGATATATGCATACATGTATGTGTGTGTGTGTATGTGTGTGTGTGTGTGTGAGAGAGAGAGAGAGAGAGAGTGTTGTGTGTGGATGCATATGTATGTATATGAATGTGTGTGTGTATGTGTGTGAGAGAGAGGGACAGAAAGAGAGAGAGAGAAAGAGGGACAGAGATTGAGAGGGAGTGAGTGAGAGAGAGAGAGAAAGAGGGACAGAGAGTTAGAGAGAGTGAGTGAGAGAGAGAGAGAGAAGAGAGCGTGTTGGAAATGTTCGTATCAAAAATAGGTGCAGTATAGCCAAATGATTGAGCAGTTTGTTTCCTAATCACAAGCTCACGGTTTCGATCCCGTGCCTGGCAATATAGGTGAACGCCATTTTCTATATAACCTTGAATAAATTCATTCCTTATGAGTGAAATTGGGTGGACAGAAACTAATTGGAAGTCCTTCAGGCAGATTGTACCAATAAATTAAATGTACAGCCTCGTCATGCACTGTCGTTCTTTTTCTGCCTAAGAATTGTATTCAAGTTGCGCATGACTATAGAGTACTCAGCCAATTACACGCTGTTCCAATGAATTCGGTTGTTAAAGCAATTAAACACTCAAGGTCGGAAATTTACTATCGAGAACGTTCTGTTTATATATGAAATCAATTAGTGACATAATTAATATTGGTTTCAAATTTTGACACAAAACCAGCAATACAGAGAAAGGAGATAAATCGATTACATCACCCCCAATGCTCAAGTGGTACTTATTATACCGATCTCGAAAGGATAAAAAGGCAAAGTCGACCTCGGCGGATTTCAACTCAGAACGTAAAGACAGACGAAATAGAAACATAATTAATATTAGCTCATAAACGTCTCTTGAATCTCCGGAGATTTTGTAGAAGTTATATTATTGTTAAAGGTATAAACTCACCATATTAATCATTGTATAGAATTAATATTTCTCGGCAAATCATGCATTTGTTTACACAAAAGAATGCTCAAAATATTTATAGAAAACGCTTGGCATATTGAAAGGAGAGCGTAGAAATTCGCTTGAAGCATTGTAATATAGGAGTTAAACAATAAGTGGAATAAGAAATGAGGAAAGCTTCTAACAATGAAGGGGGTAAAAAAAAACGTCATATTTCGGGCGCAAATGGCCTATCTTCAGAAGTAAAAGTAATGTGAGCCTACTTAGATCCTGCCATTTTGGTTGGCTGGATGGGCTGTACCGTATCTCGTTTTAGTTTGTGTTAGTAGCAGCAGCTCTCCAAATGTTAATGCCGTGCCGTAGAAGTCACACAGGGGATGGTGGTGGAAGACTGGCTGCAGATAGGCAGCAGTAGTGTGGTAAACGCCGTAGCTGTATTTGGTGGTCGTAATAATGGTAAATTCCGTGGCAGTAGACGCTGACGCTGTTGTGTAAATCGGCATAGATGACAGTAGTGGTAAGTTTAGTGGTAGTCGATCATGGTGTTGTTGATATATTACCTCGTAGTAGTCGCTGGTTATGGTTGCAGCAATGGAGGGAGCGGTTGGTATTACATTCACAGGTGCCGCCGGCCCCACTCCGATCTACTATTGGTTTTCGGATTAAGTCGGAGGACCATTAAAGTTATCTTGATACGGAGATTACCTGTATTCTTCTACGAGGCTAGTATTGAAGTGTTTATCTCTTTGGTGGTGGTTATACCACCAACACCACCATCGACTACAACGACACTTACCACCATCATCAAAACTATGCTGATATCGATTACCACCACCAATAACTACAACGACGGTGTTCTCTACCATCCACAACTGCATTTCCCACCACTGCTACCAACTTACAGTCAGTCTTCCACCACTTTCTCCTGTGTGATCTCTACGGCTCGGCACCAGCAACACCATCATTTGGAGAACTGCTGCTACTAGTACAAGCACTGGACTAAAACGGAGTCACTGCTCATCTGGCTATTGAAAATGGCAGAATCTATGAGAAAACACATTTCTTTGATCGTATCCTTCTGAAGATGGGTCTTGGAGCCCGAAATATTAAATTTTAAAAAACTTTCTGCTCTCCCCAATTTTCATTTCTTTTATTCTACACTTGGCTTATTGTTTAGGGTGTTTAGTTTACGGTCACCAGGTCATAGTTTCAAGTTTTGTACCGGGCGGTACCATCATCTTGATTCACACCACTCAGCTGTTTTGCAGGGTCAAGCGTGAGGAGTTCGAAAATATTTCCTATGTTCACATTTGGCACCTAAAACAATTATTGAAAGCATAGGGCATGTCACTAAATCATAATCGCTCGCGAGTGGTGGTTAACAGTACTGAAATTAATTGATTTCCATTAAATGCTTATATTTCCCCAACGAATATACAGATGCAGGCATAAATGCATTCACACACACACACACACACACACACACACACACACACACACACCACACACACACACACGTATAAGCATGTATTTATTCATCGAGGTTTAATCTCATCTGAAATTATTCTATTTTACACTTATGTTATCTAACCGGAAATGACATCATAGTTTTCCTAAGTTCTTTCATCCCTATTTCTTAAATAATAAAAAAATTACCACACATTAAAAACTACAAAATAATATAAAATTTATTTATATTGTGGGAACTAACAAATTTGAATCGATGATGACTCATTGTCAGCAATCCGGTGACGTCAAATGTTTCGATTTTTATAGCTTTGTTGTGTTATAATATCATGTACATTTGATATTTTATAGTAAAAGCTAAGGGAAATGTTCCGCTTTAAAATTATCTGAAACAGACTCACTTTGGAACCTCTTAAGTAATCTTAGAGTAATGCTGAATTCCTAAAATGCATAACAACATTTAATGTGTTTCTCTCTGAGTTGCCTTGGACACGGTTTATGATCAAATCACTCGCAAAACAAGTACAGTTCCGAAATCTGTAATCTTACCTTTTAAGTAAAATATTTATAAGGTATTGCGTTGTATTTTAATTGTCAATTCTTAATGCAGTTGTTATGTAAGTGTAGCTGTTTTTCTTCCCCAGTTTTCAGTGTTTGAGGAAATTGACTTGCTCACTAAAAACAAACCAAAGTGATCTGTAAAAGACAGATGCCACCTATAAGGAAATTAGTATGGCAAATCAAATGCAATAACAATAAAATGAAATCGCATGCTCACAATTGCAATTGGGAAATTTAGGAATTTTAGCCTATTATTCCTGAAGATAATATAAACCATTCTTCTGACTCTGTAACCCCATAGTAATCTTGCTCTAAAGAATTTTGAATAGAGTAGTCCATTCTCAAGTATGGATTCACCATTTACCGTACGATACTCACCCTCAAACTAAAATGTAATCGAAGAGAAACTGGTGGAGTAATTCCTTGTTAATTGTATTCTTTACGGAGTCGCAACATACGCTATTTTCCGATATACAAATCGACGTAGTAGACAGCGTAAACATTCAAACACCGTTGCTATCTTTTCAAATCCTGTTGCATTTCACATTGAATTTTTGGCACTCATCTTAGTGGAAAAGTCGCTCTATCATATTTTCATATAAATTTTAGTTCTATTTAGACTGAAAAATTTGACTTATATGCCGGAAAATACTTATATTCTAAAACAACAACTATACAGTATCTAGAAGAAAGAACATATTAAATAAGTCAATCTAGGGGCATGCGAAAACGTATGGCTTGGTCAGGGTGTTGAACTCACCATTTCTAGAGCGTGGGTTCGATCTAGCCTGTTCTTGAACAAAGCACTTCATTTCACGCTGTTCTGCGGGTCGAGATTGGCAGGATCGTCGGTGCATCAGCAGAGGTTGTATACGGTGTATCTTCTAGGAATCTACTTAACAGAAGCAGTGGTGGAGAGAGAACTACGGGCCCTCTCAGGTCGTATAGAGAATACTGGAGAAGGTGCACATGCACTGAACCTGCTCGAGGACAGACAAGCCAGACAGGAGGGTCACAAGTGGAATGCTTTTTCGCAGAGGTGTGTTCCATCAGGGTTGATCTGTTGTAAACAGTTAGAACAATAGTAAGTTGGCGCGAGAATATAGAAATGTAAAAATCATAGAGTGTGATTATATATTATGGATCAAAATCACTCTAAGAACATATTTTGAGGAAATGTAATTACAGCAACTGTTACAAGATCATGCGTTTCGTAGATACAGTTCTTCTGCTAATGTTCTTCACTTCAGACTGAAATAAAAGAATATTCACTTTCTATCTAAACCATTTAGGTCGACTTAGAATTATGCAATTCTGGTACCTTTATTTGCTGAATTTATTCTATTTTACTGAAAAAATATTTTAAATGGCTACTAAAAATGTATAATTCGATGATATATATACTATCGATTATTAAAAAAATGTGATAAATAATATTGAGCTAAAATGCCACCGAGGTTAGCACAGCATTTCTTTCTGGAATAAAGTACGAGTCAAATACTTAGCAACTGACTCCACCCATTTACCCCTCGACCCGACTCAGATGCGCTGTTAGAAGAATCATGGGAGACAACTAACACTATATCTTTCTCCAAAAACGAGAAAAGTTGGGTGAGTGAGCAGCGGCCTGATCTAAAAAAAAATAATACAGAGTAAATAAACTTATATATTACTGCTCAAGGACAGGTTACTTTAAACTACACCACAGGACGGTAATAATTGTTTTCAATTGAGGCAAAAGGACGGTACTTTGTCTTAAGATGATGCTGGCAAACTTTGAACTGTGATCATAAAGAATCGGGAGAAATACCGAAAAGTTCTAACGATTCTGCAAGTTCGAACAGAATAAATAAAGACAAATATATGACATATTTTGAATAATATTTTAACTCAAGTACATAATATTTACTTCCAGTTGAAAAAACGGGCACCCTACATGGTTGATATACCACTCCCAGCAGACCCACCTCATTTAAAAATCGACTTAATCCCTTTGTCTGTCCTTGTTTGTCCCCTCTGTGTTTAGCCCCTTGTGGGTAGTAAAGAAATATATATATATATATATATACATACATATGTATGTATGTGTGTGTGGTGTGTGTGTGTGTGTGTGTGTGTGTGTGTATGTGTGTATCTATCTATATATATATATGTATAAAGGGGTGGGGGCAAGGAGCTTGTTTACAAACTACATTGTTCTGTGTTGAGTCCCGCTTCATGGTACTTTGGGTAGGTGTCTTTTACTACCAACCATAACTTTGTAAGCAAATTTGGTAGACGGAAACTGAAAGAAGGCCGTCGAATATATATATATATATATACGTACACATGTACACACGCACACACTCACACACAGATACATACGCATATATGTATATATATAAAGCTTTATTAAGCTATAATAAGCTATAAACAGCTTCTAAGATATCAATACGATACGTATTGGCGATTAATTATTCTTAATGATGTATAAAATATAGCAGATAAGATCATCTTCATGTAGTCTAGAATTACATTTCATTTCTGACAGCTGTTTTCACCAGATAAAAAAATAAAAACTCCTCAGATTCACCAGATAAATATTCCAAATAAATGGTCTATAATTATAACTGTTAATAGAATCTTACTACTCATCACTCTATACTTCTAGAATTTATCGCATGCAACTCTTACATTACTTCGTACCAAATCTCTCTGTCTCTCTACCTATCTTTCTGTTTATTTACCTATCTATCTTAATATATATAAATATATGTATATATATACACTCGCGCGTGTGTGCACCCCCGCATATACATATCTCTCACTCTATATATATACACTCTGTATGCTTATAATTATGTATGTCTTAGTATGTGTATGTGTAGGTATAGATGTTCGACTTTGAGTATATTCATAATTTAATGAATATATGATCTCTTTTTATATAACTTCCCAACAGTACTCAACTCTGTTATTATCATCATCAAGGCCGATAACCTCATAAACCAGTGAACAATTCTTTTTAAGAGGCTTAAGTAATTTCTCTCGATTGGTTACTCACATCTTTACATTTTAGTCGCGTTGGATATGAAAATCGTGGTTCTTTTCTGTAATGTATTTGTAACGTACGCACGACAGAAACTGTTTTATTAGGAAGATCAAATCCTGCTCGTGGACTGCTGTATTTAAGGAGTTACCCCTTAATGCTTGTCAGTAGGTTCCCTCATATCATTATTTAATTAAGTCAATTTTACCGGGGATGACATTACTTCATATCAAATCCAAGTTTACTTGCCCGTTATAGAGTTATTGAGAAGAGGAATTCTCATTCGAACCTGAGCCCCTGTGAGCTGGACACTCAACGCAATACGTCCCGTTAAAAATATACTTCTTTATAACTGTGACTTACCTGGTTTTTGCACTGCTCAAAAGTGTGGGGATTTGTCATTCTTAAAAACGAAACAGCGCCAATAGGCTGCTTTGTTGCATAGTACATAATTGATTTAATTTAAATTAATCAATTTAATAATCAACCCTCCTAAAATATAAAATGAAAACATTGAGGTCATAAGAGTAACTAGTGTAAGCCTTATGCCCGGTGTAGCTATTTTCTACGTTATTCCGATAGAAAGAAATTATAGCTAAGCATCTCCCAAATCCCAACCTACATTCTTAAAAAAGAAAACGCTGAATAATAGTCTCGAGTTCTCAGCGCATGGACGGATCATAGCTGGTATGCTGTAGATCACAAATCTACTCGATCAGAACTGATCTGCAGTTAAATAATGCAGTTGTAAGTAATTATTTAATTGACCAATTTGAGGGATCAAAAAGGGATTCCAAATTGCCTCAGAAAGAACTTAATTCAGAAGTCAAATGGATGCAACTCGCTTTCACACGGAATTAGGTCCGATTCTTAGCTCATTCTGTCATCTACGTCTTATAAGAAACTGTAATGTTAAATTTCAATATTTTAATAAGATATTGTAATGTTAAATTATCTGTACGAAGATGAAGGGCGAGTCCCATTCGAGTCGATGTAAACATGTTTTTTTATTGCTTCGCTGTTTTAATCTTCAGAATCTTATTAAATGAATCGTTCATCTGTGTTGAATTAGGATTCCTCATGTAAACTTGAACAGCTCCCAAACAAGTTTAGGTCTGCATTAATCCTGCTCTGCATTTACACACAATGTTCCATAGCTCATGTTTTAAGCATGGCATAATATTATCCTATTTTAGTTGAGAACACCGACATTGTATACACGATATACACACGTTAGCGCCGAACTAAATGCTTTACACGAATTACTTTTTGTATTTATGTATAAAAAACAAATAGTTCTTGGAATTATTGTGTCTTGTATGCTTCGACTACGTTTCTGTGATATAGGGAGAAATTATTGCGATTGTATTAAAAATGATAAGAAGATAAAGTAGGGGTATCGAAAAGAAAAAAACGAAACAGAAGGAAAGAGAGATAGGAAGACAGTGAGGGGTGAAGGTAAAAAAGAAGGCTTAATGAAGCTGAGACAAACTAGTCACGAAAACCTTTCGTTGCTTCAAGATAGCAATTCTGCGAATTATGAAATAGAAACGACTAGTAGCATATAGATGACGTGACCATATGTTTATGTCATTTAGCAATAATAGAAGTTTGTCCGTTCTTAATATTCTGAAATATTGTTAGAAGTACTGGAGAAATATCCTTGTATATAGAGTCTAATTCCGCAGGTGTAAGTCTCTGTGATATAGAACACTGGGAACTGGTCACGGTCATATTGGCAATAAATAGCATTTGGCAAATAATATACTCTTATTGTGGTCAGTTGGCAGAAAGATCCAGTCACGCATTGCTGAGTTCATGTTTTACTCCGTGGCCTACGGAAGGAAACTTCCTCTTTCATTTTCACCCCGATCGCATTGATGACATGAATGGGAATAATGAATAAAGATTGATTCAGTTGTGTCTGCCATCTCCCAGAATAAATCTGGTTGTGTGTCTAGTCGAAAGAAATTATTACCTTTTAATTATTTTATTTGTATGTAATTAGTGTCTGTACTAATTAGTATCAGATAAAAAAAACCCCACTAATTGCAGAAGTGTTCACCTTGGAACGTTCCCAAGAGGAAAGGTGAATTAGTATTTATTCCTATAGGTCTTCAATAAAACAAATTTCAAGAAGAAAAATCAACCAAATGTTAATCGAAACCGCTGGTAACAAATGTCTGCTACTGATGTCATTGGTTCCAAGCAAAGAAAGATGAAGTTACGTTTGGTGAGATTTATGCTCACAATGTAAAACTACACAAGTACATTGTGTAAAAATACAACCTTGTACGTTAAGCTTCTACTGTTTGAATTCCAAACCTAAAAGGATGTAACTAAGTACAACGAATATATACGATACCCTTTTACATCAACATCACTAGAAAAAAAGAAAAAAAGGAAACGAAGATAATGGTGGATACTTTTTCCCGAGCTTACATAGATTTCTACTTTACGCCTGAGGTCGTATATATTTTAGGGAACGGTGCTATGTATTCCGTGAAGGTTTTAATAGCCTAAGTGTATTGGCAACGCTGATGATGTCAGCTGGCCCCGAGGGAAGTAGGGAATTGAATTCAGGCTGCAAAGGAATATAAACTAAATACAACGAAGTACTAGATGTGACTCTCTACCAGTTATGCAACCCACCGTCTAAGTAACTGTTATCATACCAGAATACTGTAATATAATTTACGTGTTT
>NC_043009.1:45370087-45382587 GCF_006345805.1 Octopus sinensis
TTAATTCAATCTTAGCTACATAACCAATGGCAAAAGTAGTACAAAATGGTAAAGATAGCCTCTGACAGCTGTTTCTGGGATATCCCAGATACTGGAGCATCGTATGGAGGGAAGAATCTACAAGTTGGGTATTCCGTCATCGACAAAATATAGGTTAGAGGAATGGAAGAATGCTCCTCATCAATGATATTAGTTGTGGTTCATTATGCGTTTTGAGCACTCAAAACGCATATGTTGTTACACATTGCTGGTCACAATGGTCTTTGCATCGTCTTAACCTTCGAATGATGCCACTCAGGTGACTAGCTGAGTAGGCCATATATATATATATATATATATATGCAAAGAGAGGGAGAGAGAGAAAGAGAGACAGACAGACAAACAGACAGACAGATAGACAGACAGGCAAAGGATACGAGGAGTTATGCGTTTGAGTCATCCTGACCATAACTCCTCGTATCCTCTGCCTGTCTGTCTGTCTATCTGCCTGTCTGTTTGTCTGTCTGTCTCTCTTTCTCTCTCTCCCTCCCTCCCTCTCTTGTATATATATATATATATATATATATATATATATATGGCGTACTCAGCTAGTCACCTGGGTGGCGTCATTCGAAGGCTAAAACGATGCAAACACCATTGTGACCAGCAATGTGTAACAACATCTGATAGTCTGGTCAGTCACGTGGTAGACACATACACACACAAACACACACACACACACATACATGCACACACACTCACAAGCACTATACATGTACTATTTTATTTTGTTCAACAACGGAGGAACTACCATACATTGAAGTAAGGAATTAGACGATTTTAAACGAGTGAAAAGGACGAGTATAAATCGTAGCTATGGAACTATCACTATTAACAGTTTTTATAGGAAACAGAAATTTTTGTATGTTCTCTGCACATTCTTCATTGGAACGAAGACGTAATGAAAACTTTCCACTGTTGAATAGCTTCATTTCATCATTTAATTGTTAAACGTCAAAGCAAACAAAGCCATCACAATTATACAATTACATATTCAAAATCACATCTATTCAGTTTCAAGAATGGAAGCCAAATCAAAGAAAAGGAAAAAAAAGAAAATAAAAGATAAAGAAGTGAAACAGGAGAAAGAAATTAAAGAAATGAAGGAAATTATATTTGAAGGCGTAATGTGTAGTTCCTCTTTCACAATAACGTAGGATTTGTATGCATTGACTATGGATGTGTGCGTTTGTGCATCAATGCAGAGGATGATTCTGCTTGACATGGTGAGTCTGTGTGTATGTGTGTTTGTGTGTGTGTTTGTGTGTGTGTATGTGTGTGTGTGTGTGGTGTGTGTGTGTATGTGTGTGTGTGTGTGTGTGTGTGTGTGTTTATGACGTCTATGTGTATATGTTCAAGATGGAGGGGAAAGAAAAATATAATTTTAATACTGCGCATCGTAAAACTGATAGTGTGGAGAAGTGTGTATTTTGCCTATGTATGCATGTATGTATATGTGTATCAATGCATGCATATATATATATATATATATATATATATATATACATGCATACATATATACATACATACACATAAACACACACAAAAACACACACACACACATATACATAAATATGTACCTAGGATAAATCTTCTATTTATCGAGGTGTGTAGTTGACAGATTAATGTGTAGCTATATACTTATAAATGTACTCACTTTTCTCATTGTCTGAGATTGCCGTACCTAGTACACTACAAGCACATGAACAGACAGACAGACAGGCAGACACACACATACATACATACGTACATACAGGCACAGGCAGACACACAGACGTACAAATATTGTACGCACAGTCACCACACACGTGCGAGTATAGTTGTGTAAGATGTATAGGCCGAGTATTTTAGGTAGATATGTAGCCGACATGGGATCGAGACCCAACAGAATAGCAGACCGGCAGTAGCAACCAACAGGGGTTAATTTATAGTTCAGTATATTGGAAGTACAAAAATTTAAGGGTTTTGCTCAGGGATACAACCAATGCATTGTTGTTTCGTTTTCCCCATTAAAAATTTACTGTTTTCCCTACATGCACATTTTCCCTATTAGACGCAGGTATTGCTTCACAACCACACGGTTGCCATTGCGTGTCTCCTTGGGTGAAGGACTTCTACTATAATCTTAGGCAGACCAAAGCCTTTTGAGTGGAGTTTGTATATGAGGACAGATAGAAGCCAATCACAGACACGCTCACACACCTAGCCCCCACACAGACACACGCACATACACAAATATATATGATATATATATATATATATATATATATATATATATAATACATATATATACATACACACACAAATGTACGAATGTGTATATATATATATATATATATATTTATGAATGTATATATAATATATATATATGTATATATATATGTATGCATATAAATATAATTATTTACATTATATATATATATATATGAATATATATATGTATGCATATAAATATAACTATTTACATTATATATATATACCTGCATCTTATACGTGTTTATTTATTTATATGAACATACATATAAATATATATGTATGTTTCTCTTTATGTATATGTATATATATGTGTGTTTTTACCTAGACATATTCTCGTGCCAGAAATATATGTGAGTGTGTATGTGTAAATATGTATTTGCGTGTGTATGTATGCATAGATATATGTATATATATGTATATATAAAGATATGTGTGCGTGCGTGTGAGTGTGTAAGTTTGTGTATGTGTGCGTGTATTTTAGGATGCATGTATTCAAATATAATTCCACACAGGCTGTCTTGTAGAAAACGAGAAATTGCACAAGAATTTTTTTAATTTCTGTACCGAACATCAAAATTAGGAGTTACAATGTGACAATGGTTAAGTTGAAAAAATATATATATATATATAAAAAAGTAAATAAGATTTACAGAATACAAATAAAAATGGTTTTAGCGCCATTCAAAGAACCTACATTCCCAATAGAAGATGCTGACAACAGTTTTATTGATTACTGAAATCATACAAAAGTACAGTAATTTTTACTTTCTCTTCTCTTTTACTTTCACTTTCTCAGTTATTTCTCTCTTTTATTCCGTCCTCTCACTCCCTCTCCAACCGTCTCTCTCTCTCTCTCTCTCTCTCTCTCTCTCTATCTATCTAGCTTTCTCTCTCTCCATCTCTCTCTCTCTCTATCTATCTAGCTTTCTCTCTCTCTCTCTCTCTCTCTCTCTCTCTTCTCGTTCTCGATTTGGACTCCTCTTTCTCGCTTACACCTCTCTAACACTGCTGCTTTTTATTTTCTCATAGCTTTCCTCGATCAGAACTGATAATAATCTTTACGTTTCGCGATTGTTGTGAGACGACTCGTCTAGATATATATATATTTTATATATTAGGCGTTCATAATGTCGATTCTAAATTTTATGTGTGATTGATTGCCTATTGATTGATGATATATTTACTTAAGTGGTCACCATATATATATAAATTATATATATATAATATATATATATATATATATATATATATATATATTACATATACACACACACACACAACACACACACCCACTATATATATATATATATATATATATATATATATATATATATATGTCGAGAGACAGAGAGAAGTGGACGGGATTCTTCGTTTTTCTTTTGGTCTACTTGAAGTGATTTGCTTAATCTCTGCAACTGCAGGTAACATTTCCACGTACAATTATCTGTTGGTACCTGCTTATATATACATGTAAATATGCATAAAGATATAGATGCAAATGTACATGTATGCCCATACTACATTACATACCTACATACATATACATATACATACATACATACGCATACATACATACATATATACATACATACATACATACATGAATATATATACAACATATATAATACATATATATATGAATATATATATCATACACACCACACACAGATATATATTATATATATATATATATATACACACATATAACTGTACACATATATACGCGTATATGTAAAGTCAAACTGCGGTTATTATTTTAAGGCTAGTATGGTGGCGAGCTGGCAGAAACGTTACCACGACGAGCGAAATGCGTTGCAGTATTTTGTCTGCCGTTACGTTCTGAGTTAGAATTCCGCCGCGGTAGACTTTGCCTGTCATCCTTTCGGTGTCGATTAAATAAGTACCAGTTACGCACTGGGGTAGATATAATCAACTTAACCCGTTTATCTTCTCTGTGTTTAGCCCCTTGTGGGTAGTAAGAAACAGGTATTTCGTCTGTCTTTACGTTCTGAGTTCAAACACCGCCGAGGTCGACTGTACCTTTCATCCTTTCGGAGTCGATAAATTAAGTACCAGTTGCGTACTTAATCGTCTCGTCTCCTCCCCCAAAATTTTGGCCCTCGTGCCTAGAGTAGAAAATATTATTTTAATAGAAGTACAAGAAGGACGAGGAAATACTTATTTCCTTGTCCCTCCTCTCAGTAATTTTAAATTTTAAAGATTTATTCAAGGCTCGCCAGGTAGCTTATTGAATCAATTTGAATATAGTGACAGGGAAAGCTCAATATTTCAGTCAACACGAATCTTTCGTATGTGCACGTGTGTGTGTGTGTGTATATGTGAGCGTATGTTTTCTCGTATTCTGTTACTTGTCATAGTCATTTGATTGCAGCCATGCTGGAGCACCGCCTTAAGAGGTTTTATTTGTAGAAATCGACCCCGGGACTTATTCTTCGTAATCTTAGAACTTATTCTATCGGGATCTTAGCCGAACCACTAAGTTACAGGGATTTAAACACACCAACGTCGGTTGTCATGCGATGGTTGGGGCGGCAAACACAGGTACAAATACACACATACATAAATACAGATATACATGTGTCAGGCTTCTTTCAGTTTCCGTCTACCAAATCCACTCACAAAGCATCGGTCGGCCCGAGGCTGTAGTAGAAGATACTTGCCCAAGGTGCCATGCAGTGTGACTAAACCCGACACCATGTGGTAGGGAAACAAGCTTCTAACCACACACTCACTCCTTCCGCCTGACTGTATGGTAGTTTTCATTAATTTATGAATGAAATGTGATGTCACGTGGTTTATTGGCGCCACTATTCGGCTCGCGATTGGTGTAGGACCTATAGTTTTGTAGGCTGCTGAAACTGGAGAAGCTATGCTGTTGGTATTAAGTGTGAACATTTGTGAAGAATTCCTTAAATTAGAAAAAAGAAAAAAGATTAAAGTGGAAGTTTTATGGGGTAGTATTTCAATAGGAAAAAGATTAAGGAAAGCCTTTGGTGCGGAAGTTAGCGGTGCAGTTACGAGAAATCAGATGGTAAAAGAAGATGAAAGCGAAATTCGCGAAGTAGGAGACTTTTGGGATGGTTAGAAGATGAGCTACAAAAGTTATTAGATAGACATAGATTGTGTTAGACACCGTTCTAATTGCAACAGCAGATATAAAGTAAATAATTAGTACTAAATGCGTATATTGGGCTAAATTGAAACTCTATGGTCTTTAAAATACTGTACATTACATAATATAGTCCTAAATACCCATAAACGAAAGGAATGGTGACGACTCTAATGTCAACAATAATAGGTATGCTCGATCATAACTGGCCTGCGGTTAAATCTCAACAACATTATTAGCAACAGGAACATCAACGGAAATAACAACTACAGCAACATAGATAAGCGCTATGTGAAACTTCAACGACCTGTCGGGTAATCGATCTCACCATCACCACAGACATCGATATTATAGTCTATGTTTACATGCATCGTGTCTTAGCATGGACTCCTTATTGGTCGACAATGTTCTTCCGCCTGCTTCTTTCGTCATTAATTAACTGAGCATAAGAAAATAGTAGATTTGCATGATCAACAAGATGTTGTATGTAACCTAACTGCTAAAAGCCCCCGAGCAACACATTAGCTATCTTGTTATCGTGTATCTCTATCTCCGCTAATTCTATTTTCTTAGCTTCTAATTTAATTATTCACTATTGAAGATGCGAATTGCCCTATTGGTTAACTTTATTTGACTACTGACTAGGAATGAAACACCGCCGTAAGCAGTTCATTGTACTTTTGGGGGCAGATATGTAGCTGCTCACCTAACATACGGGAACAGGCTTCAGAAGATAAATCAGAGAATCCATTGTTGGACTTTTATGTGTATGTGAAGAAGACAAGAGTAAGCAAATGTATTGTGTATACTGACAAAGAAAACCTTGAATTTGTTTTCGTTTCTGGAACGTATATCTGTTGTTTTCGAATTGATGTAGCATAATTTAAAATATTCCTAATTATTACTCTGTGTAAATTAATACTAAATGATTTTCACTGAATACCTTATCCTTCAATTATCTTAGATACTGCGACAGGTATCTCTGGCATCCATTAACTTAGCTTCACCCTCGGGTTTATGTGGTGTTTGCCTTTACTAATACTGATATTTACATATGCTATAATATATACACTTTCACTCGTTTAAAGAGATAGTATCATAAGACCAAAATATTTCCTCGAGAGAAAAATTAAGAAAAGCCAATATTATATATATATATATATATATATATACACACACACACACACACACACACACAACACACACACACACACACACACACATATATATATATATATATATGTGTGTGTGTGTGTGTGTGTACGTTTGTGTGTCTGTGTTTGTCCCCACAAAATCTCTTGACAACCGATGCTGGGGTCGATTTGCTTGACTAAAGGCGGTGCTCCAGCATGGCCACAGTCAAATGACTGAAAGAATTAAAAGAGTAAAAGAGTATATATATTGACGTTTGTAAATCTTTTCTCCCGAGGAAAGATTTTTGTCTTATGGTAATATCTCTTCAAACGAGTGAAAAGGACGAGTATATATATATCGTAGCTATGTAACTCTCAATATTAACAGTTTTGATAGGAAACAAAAAGTCTTGTATGTTCTCTCCAAATTCTTCATGGGAAAGATCGCTTAAAGATCATGCAATCATTTATTGATTGCACGCCCATGACATTTTGTACATGGTATTTGCTAACTATGAAAATAACGATTATCTCGTAATTCCGACCTTCCGAAACAGCTGTCATGTGAAAAACTATGCATTCTATGTATATATGCTTATATATATATATATATATATATATATATATATATATATATATATATATATATATATATGTATTAATATATTTTTATATATACCAAGCTTAATCGTGTTTATCTGCATCACACTCTCCATATTAGCTCACATGAATTTCTCTTTTGGTCACTCTTGATTCCCGTACCCGAGTCCTCGATAAAAATTCAAGTTTAAGTTCAAGCCGTTTGAGCACCACGAGGTATTTTCTATACTCACCATTTCTAGTTCTCAAGTTGTTACTGTATACAAACACACACACACACACACACACACACACACACACACACACACACACACAGGTACACAAACACATAAAGCTGAAAATGTGTGTCTGACTATCCACCTGTCTGTCTGTCTGTATGTGTGTCTGTATGTGTGCATCAGAAAAAGTCGACAACTAGCCAACATATTTCATTCAAATTGTACACATGCATATAGTGTCGTGGGCCAAAACATTTACAGTTTCTTGCCTAATGCGAGCCCGGAACAATCTCTTATCTCTTACACTGTTTCTGTACAACATGTCAAAAGTAAAACAGTAACATCTCTATTAATACTTTCACTATTATATGGTTTCAGTTTCAATTACTTTCATAAAAACTGAGAATGTGTGTCTGCCTGTCTCTGTGTTTTCCTAAAACTTGAGAACTACACAACCAATTTCATTCAAATTTTACACATGCCTTACTTAGGGTCCAGGGAGTGTCATGGGCAAAAGAAATGTTTAACTTCTTGCCTAGAGCGAGCCCACAGCAATATCATATCTTCTCCACTATGTCAGTATTACGTGTTAAAAGTGAAACAAAAACATCTCTCTATTGTATGTATATGGATGTATATATATATATATATATATATATATATATATATATATATTATATATATATATATCTATATATATATATATATTACAAAATATAAAGTTATATCTTGAGATCGTTAGTGACAACAACGCTCAAAATATATAACAGACTGGAATAGTACTGCTCAAATGAGCTGTATACACTATTTAATCCGAGCAGCAACTACAAGAGCACTACAAACTCCACAGAAAGATCAAACACATACATATATTCATATATTCATTTACATCTACAGAACAGACATAAAGCCCGACGTTTAGAAATATATAGTAATATATAAATATATAGATATATAAACATCATATAAAATATATTGTACGCGTAAGATCCACTCGACGTTCCATAAGAAATTTAGAAATAAAAATTGCAATAAAAGTTAGAGGTAATAATAACAATTGAATTAAATATAGTAAATATAGAAAGTAATAATTAAAAGAAAATTAAATTATGGTAATTAAATCGTAATATTACAATTAAAAGAAAAAAATAGCAATTAGTATAAAATGTATCAAGGCTTTGAAGTCGAATATGAATGGGAGAAATTAAAAGATGAAAAATTTAATTGAGTGCAGAAGTGAATTAGTCCAGATGGTGCTGTGCGCATACCATTTACTATAGCTGCTCGATTGAATTATATGCTTATAAAGTAGCATTCAGTATCTATGAAAATTTTTGGGAGTACGTAATGTCTGGTCTTTCGCATGTAGCAGGTATGTAATTGTGCATTTGTTTCCGTGTACTATGTGTTGTGAGTATAAAACATCCTGACGAGGGGAGTGTCAATTTTAAATATATGATATGTTTCATATTAATTGGTGCATCTCCGAAACGGCCCGTAGATGACATTTTATGTATTTTTGTAAATTTCTATATTTATCTTCTATGTATTTTTCTCTGGAATTTTAATTCGCCTTTTTAATGTCATTTTATGTTTTATTTCCCCAAATTTTTAATTTAACAAATTTATACCAAACTAGCACTATGACCCGGTAACGCCGGGTCATAATGTTAGTATATATATATATATATGTATATATATGTATGTATATATATATGTATGTATGTATGTATGTATGTGTATGTATGTGAGTGAGAGAATGTGTGTTAGTGTGCGTGTGTATGTATGTATATACGCACATATACGCATTAGCACAACTGGCTTCAACTTGCTAGATATACCAGTTGTTTAAAAGGAAGGATAATTCATTAACCTTGTCTTAATTACGCAATTTCAAACAAGAAAGAAAAATGACTGGAATGCCATACTTTGTATCATAAGTTTGCTACATCTTGGCTGAGCTCGTAAAAAATAACGATCGTCTTTCATATTTGGTTTCTCTTACTACGTCCTAAGCTTAAGCAATAATACCAGATTCATCATGTTATCTCTTTATAATACCTATGAAATACTCCTAGTCTTTGTTATATTCATGGCTATGTTGCTAAAATTACAGAAGCGTCAGCACGCCGGATAAAATGCTTGTTTTGAGTTCAAATGCCGTAAAGGTTGCCTTATATTCTTTCGGGATGGATAAAATAAGTACTGGTTGAACATCTCTTCCTTTCAAGGTTGATAAAATGAGTGCTATTTGAAAAGTCAAAGTAATCGACTTCCTCACCTCACAAGATTTCAGAACTTCTACCTACAGTATTAAGTACAGTACTATATTCAGAACTGTTCTATATAACATTACTGCAGGAGATGCCAGTCAGTAAGATCTATTTTATTTATAGCAATAAAGAGAGATGAATGCTGCTCGGGACTAAAATCAAGTTATAACCAAGGTGAATACCTGAACCTATGTTTTTTTGTTTTTTTCTCCTGGTTGAAGGTTCTTTATTTCACGTACACTGGCTCTTATAAAATATGACATTTTCTTTAATTTGCAATGAATTATTGATCTTATTTCTACTTAAGAACCAGTATCTGCTGTAGAAATCGGGATTTTGAACTTATAGAAACAGAAGACAGGGAAAAATAAATGTCTTTATTATTCTCTATTATTTAGTTTAATTTCTGTCTGTCCCGAATTCCCGTCCACCCAAGTCACATTTTAATTTTCACCTGAGAGAGGTTACTAAAATAATTGTAAGTAATATATGGGGATTGATTAAATCAGTTACACCCACTGCAAAAATGTATTTTGAACTCAGGTAGAGGGGAATGGATATTTATGACATAAATATGAAATATGATGAACCATCAGAAAATGCAGAAATAATACAACAGATTTACAAAGTTTAAGTTTGCTCAGTGAGAGATTGAAAGAGAGAATGAGAGAAGTAGAGGAAGAAAGAAAGTGACAGGCAAAGAGAGAGAGAGAGAGATGTTGACGACCAAAATGAGTGTGTGAGTAAGGTACAGAGAATAAATTTAGAAGATTGAAAGAGAGAGAGAGAAAGAGAGAGAGAGAGACAGAGTCCGAGAAAGAGAGAGAGAAATAGAGATAGGGAAAGCGAGAGATAACATGTAAATATGACCCTTTTTTAAAGGCATAATAAAAAATAAATGCACAGCGCTTTTGATGTTAGATTTCCGAGCTGAAATTCAATTAAGTGTTATCTAAAAATTATATTTTCAAAAAGAAAGGAAATACTTTTATAACATTGAAAAAAATATCAAAAATAAACATTTCTTTAGGATACTTGATAGTTATATTCTTTAAAAAATAACACTTACATTAAACTAATTCCTTATATATCAGTTATTAGCTTTAAGTATATCTCAATTGTAACCTTAATTAACTTTTTAAAAACTAGTTTATTTTTTAAAGTTCGTTACTTTAATAGTTATGAATATTAAAAGCAAAATACTGAACACCATATCAACAAAATTGTTTGAAAATTACGTAGAGAAATCATATTGAGATATTAACCATAAAATGATTATTGGCATTATGTAACGATGAGAGCGTGATCCTTTAATCTACCCTATATTTGATGCAGTGTCAAAAGAGGATCTTCTGAAAGACGATCTATACACAACTGATTTACGAAGAAAGACGTTTCTTACAGCTAGAAGAGAGCGATCAGAAAAGAGTGATTCGGCTATGTTGGAGATACAAGTAGCAACTTATTGATTATAGAGGGTGGATACGTTAAGTATAGCTGCAGGAGTGGCTGTGTGGTAAGAAATTTGATTCTCAACCACATGGTCCCACGTACAGTCCTACTACGTGGCAGTGGGATTGAACCCAGTGTCTTCTGCTACAGGCAGGTGCCGAGCAAAGCCTTATGAGTGGATTTGTTGTCTATTCTGTATTTTATGTAGTTTGTTCTTAGTGCTTGTTCTTGGACAGCACAGATTAGAGCCTCCGTTTCCGGTTTTAAATCACTTTTAGTCATCCACCGCCATCTTTTCTCTCTGTCTGTCTTCAACATCCCTATGAAATTGACCATACATTCTTTTCTTTATCTACCTATTTTCAGTTTCATTCGATTTCAATTTCTTGTATAGTGCTTTACAGGAAATCTTAGTCTTTGAGGGTTATTTTTCAGTTGTTCTGCTGGGTTATATTAGTATTTCTATGTCTTCAGCTGCTGACTGGTCAGGGCAGCGAAGAACATGTCCAGCCGCTGTCAAGGCTGGCGCTATTATTATTATTATATTATTATTATTATTATTATTATTATTATTATTATTATTATTATTGAGTGAGAGAGCAGTGCATGCCATCAAAGTGACACTGGGGTAAAATATACGAAGCCCAATATACCCATCATGACTACCCGTATGATAAATGTACACCAGGCACATGCATCACAACCATATGTGCGCGACATGGTGATCTCATATCAAGATAAACAGCACATGACCTTGCAGGTGGGGCCCAGTTAGAATTTTCTTCAGGTTGAGTAGCCCATCCCGCTCAAAAGGTCCCTGAATAAGGGTTGCTTAAGGATGTTGAAAGAACCACCCATGTTTCCAGAGGTGAATTATTCAAACCCCAAAGAATTCCTCTCAACACATGGCTATGATGCTCCCCCACTACTTGTCGTGATCAGAGATGCACATATCGTCAGCCACTAAGGGACATGCTCAACTGGTTAAGGTCAAACAACTGACAAGCAAATCTGTGGTATTGAGCAGATTATTTGCTGTAGCCCATCTTTTATACCAAGACAAAACAATGTACATGATAACACTTCCAATCAGTTAAGATCAGAAGCCATGAGAGCCACTGCCTGGTACTGCATCAGGGCATTTATTATTATTATTATTATTATTATTATTATTATTATTATTATTATTATTATTATTATTATCATCATCATCATTATTATTATTATTATTATTATTATTATTATTATTATTATTATCATCATCATCATCATCATCATCATCATCATCATCATCATCATCATCATCATCATCATTATTATTATTATTATTATTATTATTATCATCATCATCATTATCATTATCATTATTATTATTATTATTATTATTATTATTATTATT
>NC_043009.1:45385087-45392587 GCF_006345805.1 Octopus sinensis
AGCATATTCCAGGGGAATATAGTACTAGAGAGGTGTTATCAAAATATGATATAATGACAACAGACTATACGACAACAGAAAGCTGATGGAAAGAAAAGTCATTGCACTGTATAACATTCCATACGCATGGTATATTAATTTGCAAGTTCAAGAAATTTCAGAGAACAGGCCGGCAATACTTACAGTATAAGGAAGGTAAACAGGGCGTCTTTAGAGTGTGATCAAATAGTGGGTACTAGAAAAATTCTTAGATGAAGAAGTAACAACATTCAATTGACCTCAATTACCAAGGGCTAGAAACTTTTCGAATGAAAAAGATTCCTCTTTTCCCACTGTTTTGCCTCTTTAAAGACATTGAATATATATAGCTGCATTTGATGGCTAAAAAATCAGACAGACCTATCAAACCCATCCTAATTTCAGCAGCGCATAAGAAAGAGAGTGTTTTTGGTGCCTATAGGAGGCCCAAATTCGAGGCAATGTTTTGAGTCACTTTAGAAAAAGTGCGCATCATATACCACCAAATATGTTAACTATTAGCAGTAGTAACCAACCTTGACCAGGTCTAAAGTAAATAACTACAATCAAATTAATTTACTGTATCCTAGATAAATTGTCTGGAAAGTGGCTGATAGACTTCAACATTTCTTGGAATGTTGTTTCAGTCAGAACTTATGGTTTCAGTTGAATTTTATACGCAGTATATTCATAATAGTCTTCTGAAAACAAATACAAATTTTTGAGATTTATCTCATTTGCTGCTTCTTTTATTGTAGGTGTAAAGCCCTTCATTGTAATCATTTAGCAACATCGAATTTGGGATGTGTGTTTGGGAATATTATTGTTAACTGCTTATTAACATTTCAAGCTTCAGTCACTCACTTATGTTGTATTCGTATAAGCTCTTTCCTATTCGCAAGGATTTGACAATTGGCAACGGCAATGCTTCGTATGTTAGAAAGTATAGAAAAATTCCTATATCCTCTGGAAAAGAGGTTCACCAATGAACCCTTTCAGATATCTTCGTGTAAAATGTTGTCTACAATCTGAAGCACAATATTACATTCACTTTTATAAATGTAGAAGGTAACATTCAAAACGGTGATTGCGCGGCAGAACCGTTAGCAGGTCGGGTGAAATGCTTCGCGGTATTTCGTCTGTCTTCATGTTCTGAGTTCAAATTCCGCCGAGGTCGACTTTGCCTTTCATCCTTTCGGGGTCGATAAATTAAGTACCAGTTACGCACTGGGGTCGATATAATCGATTTAATACCTATGTCTGTTCTTGTTTGTCCCCTCTATGTTTAGCCCCTTGTGGGTAATAAAGAAATAGGTATTCCTGTCGTCTTTACAAGTGTCAATAATATTTCCCATTAAATGTAGTAAGTAGAACAGTATCTATCAAGGCAGGTCTCGTTAACCTCCACCACTGACATTGTGTGAGCATTACATCATTTGCACAAGGTGGAGAATATGCCACCAGCATTGCCTTGCTGACCTTAACATTCGATACAGAATTTAGCTGAGACTGGGGCCACGGACCATATACTCCCTACACAATTCAGGCTCACAATACATAAATTCACTGCAATGCAATTTCTGTTCCTCTACCGGCCCTGTTCTTCTTAACATAATCTCAAAAGAAAGCAAAGAAGAAAGGATCCCATCACCTTCGAACGAAACCGGCAGAAATTTATTCAAGGGATACCAGATAAGCCAACTATACCTGGATACATCTCAGTCAACAACAACCCTCTACATGAATGGGCCATTATACCACGGAACTTGACTTTAAAATGATTTAACAGTTCCTATCAGGCAGTTCTATTAAGTTAGACATGGCCTGGACCAATCTTTGGCTGAAATACATCTAAGTTATCTAAAATAAACCAAACAGCTGCAGATTAGAGTGCATGGATTAATATTTAAATAGCCAGAATTGACGATATATCTGGAGAGTACACATTATGAAGTCAGAGTTATGGGTGCATTTGGCCAGTACCACAAATATATCCGGGTTATATGTGTAGCTTGGCCAAGTTTATATAGACTGTTCCCTCTATTAAACCAATTGTTGTCTCTAATAAACAGCAAGATATTCCAGTTGTCCAAGCTGAGTGACCGTTAGTTCGTTGAACTAAGTGTCATGGGATGTCATCACTTCACATTTGTTTAGATTTTTGTCAAAGACATTACTCTTAATACATTACAACTCTGGAGCAATGGACATTCTGACTCAATCAGAATTTTTGCTTACAAACATTTAAAAAAATGATCTTTATATAATTTATGAGTAGAAGACCCGTTTGGAAGAAATGCCTGAAACTGGAAAATTCATCTCATTTACTCTTTTATTCATTGCATTGATATATATTGAAAAAAATACAAACATTGAAGTAGAGAGGTGTGTTAGTTGTGTTATTTATTTAAGCTTCATTTGTCCTTTAAAACTGAGGAACACTGTTATTTGTTGGTAGTAGTACTCTAAGGAGTACCGAAGAGTTATGCAACTTCAGTTTATAATCTTTCGAAGGAGGGAATATTTAAAAGTGACCCAACAAACACATAGGTTACATATATATATGAAAGAAACCAAATAATAGTCGGAGCCATGCATTTGTATAGTTTTCCTCCCAACAAAAGATATTTTACTGATACATAGAATATTGGTCCAATAAAATATTTAATTTGATACTCGGCCAATATTGTGAAAAGAATCTTTCATTCGGAAGAGTCGTAAATTGTATAATCATCGGAAGTGGGTGCAAAAATCTGTTATGAAGACTGGCAAAGAATTGAACATGATCCAATTGATTATAAAGATCAAAGACATTCGCCCCAAGCCTTTATATAACCTTTTCCTTTTACATTAGTTCTCTTACCTAATAAAAATATCTCCCGTAATTCAGTTTAGTTAAAACATTCATAGCTGTTATAAATTGTTTGTTAGATTTATTAAAATATGATTAAATCTTGGAACTGTTAGA
This sequence comes from Octopus sinensis, assembly GCF_006345805.1. Taxonomy (NCBI): domain Eukaryota; kingdom Metazoa; phylum Mollusca; class Cephalopoda; order Octopoda; family Octopodidae; genus Octopus; species Octopus sinensis. Next base: position 45,388,074 of record NC_043009.1, read on the forward strand.
CCGTGAACGTATATATATATATATTATATATATATATATATGTGTGTGTGTGTGTGTGTGAAGAATGATATGGCTTTTGTTACATAGGACTTAGGCATCACATTTCGACGAGGAGAACAATCAGTTATATCGACCCCTCCCCCATAACTTTATCAGTACTTTATTTCATCGATCCTGGAAGGATTAGGTGCAAAGGTGATCTCGTCAATATTTGAAACGAGAACGTAATTATCCAGATGGGATATTGTGAGGTCTGATGCTCTAACGACTCTGCCAATGCACCACCCTTGAGCTATTGCGCAAGGTGCTGTGTTTTGATTACCAAATGAGTTGCACAAGTTGAAGATTGAAGTGTTTATATAAGTAACAGCTTTTGAACTCCCGCTCTGGGGTATCCGATGACATTAGTACTAAGATACTAAGGGTACTAATATACGTACCACTGTTTACCAATCTGCACAACAAACACGAAGTGTTATACCGATACAAATTTTGCATAATATTTCTTATGTAGAAAGAATTCTGTATCAGTTTAATAGTTAGGAGCTATCTTCCAATAGAGCGTATTTCGCTAAGGGAGAAAAAGTCAAGAAAACTGAGAGAGAGGGAGACAGATAGATTGATAGCTTGCTAGATGGATAGATAGAGAGATAAAGAGAGAGAGAGAGAGAGAGAGAGAGAGAGAGAGAAAGAAAGAGAAATTGAGAGAGGGTGAGAGAGAGAAAGTTTTCTTATCTGTAATTTAACACTAATATTTTATATAGAATAAGTTTCATGCCAAACACATTTCACTCGGAAGACTCCGTGTTACGTTTACAGTTGATTAAATATGTCTAAGAACGCATTAATCACTGCTGTCATCTATAACATTGTCACTACGGCTTGCTATTGTTTCTTGCTTATCGTCAACTTCATTTGAGGAATTCACTTTCGGTTTTATACTTTCATTTATGCAGCCGCATTTAAAAAAAAAATTGTTTAAATTCAGCATTGCAAACTAACTCCTCAAGTTATCATTTAGTAGGGAATTTATGGTGTTTTTTTTTTGCAATTATTCAGTGGTGTTGGTGAGCTATTAGTGTAGGTAGGTGACTACGTTGTGGGTTTAATTTTCTTTAGATATTTATTACCAAATCTGTCTTAGCTACGTTTGGTGGGAATCTTTTGTCATCAAAAATGACCATTTGATAAACACTGTCGGGATTCGAACTATTCATCATTCAGTTCTTGTTGCTCGACACCAAACAAACTTATCCTACCGAGCCTACCGGGCCTAAGTTAAAAGGCGTTCCATTCATGACCGTCCTGTGTTTTAAAATCATGCACTTTTCCTCCGTTAAATGGTAGTGTTAACTTGAGGGAAATTCGGCTGTTCTTCCAAACAGGTTGATTCTCTGTATAGAGGTATTCATTCGATGTTTGTCTAGTCAGAATCATATCTTTTTGAAAGTTTACTCTCATCCAATAATAACATGTCTACATTCAGAAATATCCGTTGTATTTCAACGGGACACTGGATCGATATAAGTAGAAAACAAAAGGGAAACAAGTGTATATTTCGGACGGACAATATATTGCAAACAAGTTTTATGTTCCAATAGAAGCGTTGATGTCAGAAACATGTAGCAGTAGAAACGATGTGTTTGTTATTTACTCTCTATACCAACCTATTCATGCAAGCCATGCGCTGAACGCTATAGACATGCTAACCACGTAAACAAGAGCTTCATATGCTCAACACTAGGAAATAAGTTTATCATATAACACACACACACAGACACACAGACGCACATATACACACACACAAACACACGTATACATAAACACATTCAAATTTGTACAATCACAAGTATGCATACACATCTGTGATTGTGTTAATTATTGTATATACAGCAGGTTAGTTAATGTCAGAACCGATAAAGAAAATATGATATTCATCATTTAGTTGTGTTAGATCCCATTAAATTCTGAATTCAAATCCTACTTACCCCTCATCATTTCATGAATCACGGGTGAGATTAAATTGATTGTATTGCTCTCATCTTCAGAATCCTAGAACCTTACAAACAATAATGTAGCTTCATCAAGAGAGAAGGCTCTACGTCGTCACTAAATGTGAGAGACATAGCGGTAATATCTACCTCAAAATATTCTATCAGTTTGAAAACCGAGGTCGGTATCAGATAAATGTAGTCCTAGATACAGAAAATCTGAGAGTAGGAGGCAGTATTATGTAATTGGAGCGCCTCTAAAATAGGTCTGCTTCGGTAGAGATGAGTTGGTGTTAACAACAACAAACAGATTTTAGTTACATTGTTTTATTATTTTACTCCAGAATAAGGCAGCGAGCTGGTAGAATTGATAGCATATCAGGCAAAAATGCTTACCGACTTTTCGTCAGTCTTTACCTCCTGAGGTCAAATTCTGCGGACGTCGGCTTTTCCTTTCGACGTCGATATAACAAGTGCTAGTGAATATTTTGGTCAATGTAAACGGGTACACCCTGAATTATTTTAATCTAGGATAACTCAGATTCAGCAGGAATTCCAACCGTGATCGTAACGAAATTTTGTATATCTAACGCTATATTGTTCAATGTTGTCCTTCCTCTTTTGAAGATCGTGGACTGCAGTAAGAGAGACGGGGAGGGGTGCTGTTTTCTTACGTTGTTCGGGTAACAAGGTACTGCTCCCACTATCATTCCCTCTGTTATGTAGCTATCGTATTTGACGGTATATTAAATACACCCTAATTTCAGCAGTGCATGTTGAGGAAAAAGAGCGCTAGGGAAAGGTTAGATTATGGGGGACCTATCTTCGCACATAGGACCGGGATAAGATATTTTGAGAGCATGTTTGAAAAAAAAGTGTGCCTTATGTGCCATAAAATACCGTACGTTCCTATGTATTGATTTTAAATTTTAGTATAAGGTCAATAATTTCGGAGGAGGGGTTTACTCGACTACATCGACCCCAATGCTCAACTAGTACTTATGTTATCGACCCCGAAAAGATGAAAGGCAAGAATCGACCTCGGCATAATTTGAACTCTGAAAGTAAGGACGGACGAAATGCTGCTGAGTATTTCACCCGGCGTGCTAAAAGTTCTGCTACTTCACTGCCCTAATGTTCTTATATATTACTGGTTCAAATCGCGCCATTGTCAATCAACTGTTCATCGTTCTCACGATCAATATGATAATTACTATCGTAGTTTTGTGGTTATTTTAATCGCATGCCTTCTCTTCAATAATTTTAAAAAAATGTAAAATCCATAATTAGTAATCAATCTTCAGAGCGATAAGTGACAGAAAGAGGCTGATTGAATAGGAGGTATTTTATTATCTCATAATTCGTCAAGTAACGTTCAAATATCCAATCGTGATTAGATGCGTTTTGATTTTCAAACATTAGGATAATGGACTTGTAAGTTCGAAATCAGTTAAGAACTACTTTGTATTTTATTCCTTAAAATAAGGTATCAGTCAATTGCAGGGTGGATGTATCCCTGGGCCAATGTTAATAAATTAATGATAAAGGTTTTCCATTACAATATATGACGGAGTTACGTAACTTCTCTTTTGGGAAGAAACTTAGCCGGAGATATCAACGCTTGTATATGTTAGAAGAATGAAAAGACAAATGCAGTCTCGGTGTGATTTGAACTTCGCTAATAAAAGGGTATAACTGAAAGGAACAAGGTACTTTATCCGCTCCACCATCGATTATGATAATCCACCGCTCTCTTCCAGGCACCTGTAATATATTACATCAAGAACCAATTAATATATTAACGTCACTTTCAAAATTGTTCCATACTTTCACATATTCTTCTTCTGGCTACTGAAGAGAAATCAATATTTATATGACTGTATAGGCCAAATACGATTTCTCAAATTGCCACAAGCCAAAAAATATCTGATAACGGTTCGTTGTCGACTGAATCAATTCCATTAACTACTTAGTACGTAGTTTCTTGACCCCCTGGAGCAATGAAAGACAAGGTTGAGCTCAAACCGTCGGCAGAATTAGTTAACTCGAACTTAGTAACTAATCTGGAAACGCCATTGTACTGAGTATTAACAACTAACTGAATTTTAGATCAGTAGTTGCTAGAAACGATTGGTCAACGGTCTGAATAATTTCTGATATCTATTGAAACCAGCCATCGGGTTTCGAAACGAGTCGAAAAATAGTTGCGTTTTAATTCCTCAAGGCTTGACCAAATAAAAACAAGTAGTATACTGTTTTTGTTGTTTCGGCCCAAAAGAGCTACTAGCACAATGGTATTCTATGAAATGCTTTCCAGCTTTTAACCAACCCGACTTATCGGACAGTTTACCTTAGAATACACTTAACCATTGCCACCTTTGCGCTTTTAAAATTCTACATGACAGATTTGGCTATTATTTAGTGCTATTCAAACCACAACAAAGCGGCTTCCTCTCAGGTTCGTATAATTCGTAGTTGAAATAAAATATTATTATATGTAGTTTATAAGACAGCGAGCTGAAG
>NC_043009.1:45397587-45407587 GCF_006345805.1 Octopus sinensis
ATTCCGTATTGCTACATCTGTATTGCATCTCGCTCAGAGATTTAATATAGTTTATTTCTCCTTTAAGTCTGTCTATCTATCTATCTATCTATCTATCTATCTATCTATCTATCTATCTATCTATCTATCTATCTATCTATCTATCTATCTATCTATCTATCTATCTATCTATCTATCTATCTATCTATCTACCTATCTATATACACATATATATGTGTGTGTGTGTGTGTGTGTGTTTGTGTGTGTGTGTGTGTGTGTGTGTGTGTGTGTATGTGCGTGTGTGTGTTCTTGTATACATACAAAAACCCTGACAAACATAGTGCTTAGAAATTGCATGGAAACAAGAACGTGCCTTCTAAATAGTATATACGTCTATCCGCATGTATGTGTGAGTGGTTATTATGTAATTCTCTCTCTCTCTCTGCCTGTCTCTCTGCCTGTCTCTCCCCTTCCCTCTCTCTCTCAAACTCTGAAATTCTCTTCACCCGTCAGAATAGCTATTTAGTATTTATTAGGCAAAAAGTATATTTGGTGCAATGCAGTGAGCGGCGAAGTTCAATAATCGTGAATAAAATTTAAGCTACGTGCAATAATATCGAAATGAATGTATATATATATATATACATACATACATACATATATAGGCGCAGGAGTGGCTGTGTGGTAAGTAGCTTGCTAACCAACCACATGGTTCCGGGTTCAGTCCCACTGCGTGGCATCTTGGGCAAGTGTCTTCTGCTATAGCCCCGGGCCGACCAATGCCTTGTGAGTGGATTTGGTAGACGGAAACTGAAAGAATCCTGTCGTATATATGTATATATATATGTGTGTGTGTTTGTGTGTCTGTGTTTGTCCCCCTAGCATTGCTTGACAACCAATGCTGGTGTGTTTACGTCCCCGTCACTTAGCGGTTCGGCAAAAAGAGACCGATAGAATAAGTACTGGGCTTACAAAGAATAAGTCCCGGGGTCGATTTGCTCGACTAAAGGCGGTGCTCCAGCATGGCCGCAGTCAAATGACTGAAACAAGTAAAAGAGTAAAGAGTAAAAGAGTATATTATGTGCATATATATATATATATATATAATTAAATGAGGGGGTGTCTAAAAGACACCAACATGCCTTTGTAAGGTATTTCTTTCATGCTGGCCACTTGATAATTTTGATACTTAAATATCGATATTATCCTCATATATAAATAAATATATATATATATATATATATATATAAATGTACATATGTATATCTATCTATCACTTTATACATACCTACATATTTGACACCGCCTTCTATTAACTCCTACTCCCTCCCTACCCACACTAAGCTCTCCATCCCCTACTCCCAAATCCTCCATCTGAGCAGTCTCCGCAGTGACAGCCATGACTTAGAGACTCAGTCTCAACTCATGGCTCATCACTTCATCCTTCGTGGATATCCCCTCACCACTATCCACACAGCTATTGCCAGAGCACTTTCCGTGGACCGTACCTCTGCTCTATCTCCCTGCACTTCCTCCGCCGTTGCCTGTCTCCCGTTTTCTCCGAGAGTTCCAGCGACTGAAGTCCGACCCTCCACTTCGCACATTTCCCCTAACTACCCCTTTTATCCTTCAAACGAGCCCACACCCTGCGTGACCTCTTGGTCCACAGTTTCTTCCCTAACCCCATCTCCCAACCTGGCTTGTTCCCCTGCTCCCGCCCACGCTGCCGAACTTTCCCCCTACTTCTCCAACACCACCATCCTCACAGGTACCCATCATCGTCCCTATACCACCGACTCCTTCATCTGTACTTCTAACAACGTTATTTACTGCGTCACCTGCTCTTTCTGCTCTTCTTTGTACATCGGTGAAATGGGACACCCCTTGGCTGACTGGTTCTCGGAGTCCCTCCGAGACTTGAGACTCAGTAATAACCCCTGGTCTCATGCCATCTCTGCTCTACCGGTCATTCACTACAATACCTGTCTATGTTCGAATTGTATTTGCACAGGGGCCATCCGGACTCCTGCCTTCGCCGTGAACAGGAATTAATCTTCTCTCTTCTCTCCTTTCTTCACCTGACTCCCATCCTCTCTTTATGTGACTCCCCTCCTCTCCTCTCCTCATCTGACACCTACTTCTTTCTTCACTCCTATTAACATTCTGTCTTCATTGATACTCCCTTCCCCTACGGTATACCCCAACGCCCTACCCCACATTCCCACCTCCACGCTCATATCAAGCATCACCACACCACTCCACACACACTAGCTTGACCACTTCTCAGCACCCACAACGCACACCAGCATCTGCACACCCACACATTACAGACGCACACACTTACACACAAGCACATCCACACACATCAAATTCACTAGCCCCTACCCATACGCGTACACTTACACATTCTCACATACACACACACACTTACGCGCACCTTCGTTTTGAGATCATCAATACTTTATCTCCCCTTCTTTCTTTCTCTCCTGTCAAACTGTTTTCTTCCAACATGTCACCATGCTTGATCGCTATATCCCAAATTTTTTTTTTCTCCCTCTCTTTATTTTTTCTTATTCCTTTCTGTTGAAGAGCGTAGGCTCGAAACGTAAAAGACTCTCTCACTTTCCCGAGCGTCAAACTAATACACCTGCTTGTTGTTCGTACACCCGTCTTCGTCTTTTGTTTTTCTGTAAATGTCAACTATACACACACACACACACACACACACACACACACACACACACACACACACACACACACATATATATATATTATTACAGCAGACTGTAATATAACAAAATAACAGAAAAATTTGTGACAGGCAGTGTCTTCTTGAAAAACTTTCAGTTACAACTATGATGTTGTTGGTAAAACATGTTCTGTGTCTATCTCCTTATCCTCTTGGAGATTTTAGGTAAAATTATACTAATGTGTCCTAATTTAATTAAATTCTATGTCTTTGTGCAGCTGAAGATTGCTCTACATTTTAAATTGATGTAATGAAATGATTGCATTGTTCAATTAAATGGAGTCGTATGAAACGATCGTACTGCATTACCTCTGGATATCCTTGTGGCTTATTTTGATGATATATATACATATACTAGCTGAATGGAACATTTGTAGGTATAAAAGGAATTTTTGGAATAAAGACAACTCCTTTGTGACTACCTGTTATAATTGTTGCCTGCAAGGCATGGGGCTTCACAGAAGTAACAATTAAGCGAGTTCCATTACATAGGTGAGATGGGTTAAGATTCCTAAGTAACATAATGGGAGCAACCAATTTTAGTATCAAGTTATGCGGTGGCATCCCAGTGGGTTCAAGTGTATTCAGAAATTGAACAGAGTATTGAACAACCTGATCTTGATCGACTGTTGACAATTGTTCGAAAAGTCATTTCTGATGTATCTGTTAAGTTTTGAAGAAATTGTTGATTGAGGTTATCAACCATTTCTTTAGCTGGAGCTAGTATAGCTGTTTTACAAAACCAGTTTACATCAGTGTAATTGACAGATAAATTAGGAAATACTTTATCCATAAGATCCCTAGGAGAAGGTATCATTTGACCGCATGTAATTTAGTGTAGCTGAATGTAGTCTTGAGTTGAATGTTAATATCCCATAACCAATCTTAAGAAGCTCGTATGATAACCTTGTAGAAGTACACTGATGTTGCTTGTAAGATGAAGTTTTGTCACGTCTCCAAAGGCACGATTTTTTGAAGTATGCATTGACTTCATCAGCTTTTTATCCTTTGAGGATAACTGGCAACGTTGCATGAAGATCTGTAAACAGAACTGTTACTCCTTAAATGAGCGTGCTACTGGTTTCTATGTCTTGGAAGTTCCACGACATATATATATAGTTGACATTTACAGAAAAAGAAAAGACGAAGACAGGTGTACGAACAACAAGCAGGTGTATTAGTTTGACGCTCGGGAAAGTGAGAGAGTATTTTACGTTTCGAGCCTACGCTCTTCAACAGAAAGGAATAAGAAAAAATAAAGAGAGGGAGAACAAACAATGAGGCAAGTTTGTTGGAAAACCGTTGCCATTGCAGAGATTTTGGAAATGTTGCCCGTTTGAGAATCTTTCATTGCAAGGTTGGAGGGTACCCCATTGAGGAGGGTAGCTGCAATACGAGAAGATGCAACACTGGAAGAAGGTTAGGAATATGTTGCTGTTGTGAACGTTAATTAATTTTAAATATTTGCTGAAGGATGTATGTGGCAAGGCATAAATTAATTTGACATCATTTACTATATATTCTAACCGTGCAAGTTTATAGGATGTAGAATAAATACTGACTAACGTAGTAAAAATGTTGCGCATCGCCGAATACTCTGACCTCTAAGTAGCATAGTAATTATATTGAATTATATATATTCAACTATATTGAAAGAGTCGCTAAGGCTTTTTATTTTGTCAAGTTTCCGAATTCGCTATAATAACCAGAATAACATTTTTTTCCAGACATTTGCGAGTGTTGTGACTCATAACACTCGTAACTTGTGAGTGCTATCAAGTCAACCAAATCTTCATGTTGGTTATAATAACCAGAATAATATTTCAGCACATAATTAGTGGTAATTGTCAATGCTGTTTAAACCGCAACTCTCCATGATGAAAAGGAAAATTCAAACAGTGGTAGTAGTTCGTTCAGCGTCCAGGCCGCAACTAAACTAAATTATTTCAAAGTCGGAGTCTTTCACTGTTTGGCGGTACATTCACATACATATACTAAGATAGACACACATTCACGCACACCTCAGGCCTATTTCTGTCCCTCTGTGTGTCTGTCTTTGTCTTTAGATGTGTCTATGTTTGTGTGTGTGCGCATGTGTGTGTGTTAGTCGTCATAAGAATGTATGTATACTGAGAGACACATACACCGTCACATACATATACTTCTCCATCATCGGTATTACGTACTTAACGAACGCGCAAACACACACTCACTGACAGACACATACGCACTCATATAGAAAATATGACGTGGCGGTGGTGGTGGTATAAAATGTCATTTACGAGAGATGACTAAAAGAAAGATTATAAAGTTAAAGTTTTGTAATGCAAATATATAAATGAAAATAAATTTCATTTGGTAGCCGAAACATTACTGAGTCTTTTGATACCTCATACGGCAAAATCAGCAACTCAGTTTTCGAATCCATAAGGAACATCTGTGCGCGCGCACACACACACAAACTGTCTTTTATACGTGTGTATGCATCTATGTATGTATGTATATGTGGGTATGTAATCATGTATTTATGTACGAGATACAGGAAAAAATGAGACACCAGACGGACCATTTCATATTTGTTTTGACAGTACGTTAGGAAAGGTATTGGCAGGTTCCTGACTCTAGTAAATAAGTTAGCCGCTTACAAAGTAGTCATGAAGTAAGCCAGCACCGTGGTGGATAAACTCATTTGTATGTTGCGGCAAAGCATGATTAATTACGCAATGTCTATTTATCCCCAACAAAGCGTAAATTAGAAGAAAGGAGATAAATGTTATAAAAATGTACAGTAGAATATTCTTAATTCTTATTTAACATTTAATGGAGCTTTACTATATGTAAATTCACTCCAATTTATCCGATACACGCCGTTGAGCATATGTATGAATGTATGTATGTATATTTGTGTACACATGTTTGTATATACATCTATGTATATTTATATGTATGTTAGCTTATGCATACATATGTATGTACATACATTCACATATATGCATATGCATGCGTATGCATGTATATATGTATATACATTTATCCTTGTACTTATATATCCATATACATATACGTGTATATTGATATATGATACATATGCAGGAAGATAAACATATATGTGTATATATATAATATATAGGTGTGTTTATGTGTATATAATTCTGCATATATGTGAAGCTGATTATAAGACACTTGAACATTAAGCAACATCATTAAGTAGATGGATGATATTTTCGAGTGTCACACTATTTTAGCTGTATATACACACATATATGCATACATATATATATATATATATATATATATATATAATATATATACATATATACTTTCTCTTATATAAGTATCTACGAGTTTGTATGTGTGTGTGTTTGTGTGACTATGTGGAGTGTGTATGCATATATGTCGTTGTATCCATCTTCGTATGTGCGTAGAAATTGTTGAACTGTATATGTGCGTATACATACTTTATGTATATGTATAAAATATATACGTATGTTCTTGTTTATACGTATTTGGTTATGAATATCTATCTATCTATCTATCTATCTATCTATCTATCTATCTATCTATCTATCTATCTATCTATCTATCTATCTATCTATCTATCTATCTATCTATCTATCTATATAATTATCTATCTATTGCTCACTCCCTCTCCCTCTATTTCTGCCACTCTCTCTCTCTATATATATGCATATATATATATATGCATATATATATATATATATATATGCATATATATATATATACATATATATATATATATATATATTATATATATACATATATATATATATATATATACGTGTATATATATATATGTGTGTGTGTGTGCGTGTATATTTATATATATATACGTGTGTGTATCTCTCTCTCTCTCTCTCTCTATATATATATATATATATATATATACTTACATATATACACACAGACACACGCACACATATATCTATGTATATATATGTATACATATTCATGCGTGTGTGTGTCAGTTTATGTATGTGTTGTGGTACATACATACATATGTCAGTTTATACGTCCGTATATGTGTATTTTCTTGAGCATATGTCTACAAGATTATAGCTTGAAAATCGATTGCACCATTGGGACAGTTTCGATTCCATATATTTGACCGAGACAATAAATCAGTCTACTTTTTTTTATCTAGGGCCACACTATTGATATTGAACTGTTTTAAGTTCACTGAACGATAAACTAAGAGAACCACAATACAATGACGCTGCTTCTTTCTCATTATCACTAGAAGAAGCAGCTAGTCTCTCACTCACTTCGAATTCCTTCATTCTCAAACAGAAATCTCTAAAGTTTTAAGAGACGTGTTAATCTTGACCGGAATATCTTCACTCATAGATCTGCTGGAACGGTGTGACTTTTAGGCTAAGAATGAAAAAAAAAAAAGAAAGTGAACGAAAACGAATTTACATTTCTATGTAGTTTATTGAATTTGCACTCATTTTCTACTATTTACAAAACACAAACAAACACACATACACACATGCATACATACACACATGCATACATACATGCATGCATACATGCATGCATACATACATGCATGCATACATACATACATGCATACACACGCAGCTATATGAGAAAGATAGATACAGATATATATATATATTATATATACATATATATATATAGGTAAAGAGAGGAATAGAAAGAGAGAGAATATACGTATAAGCATATGCAAATATACATCCACACACGCACACACATACATGCATACATATATGCATAGACATACATATACGTATGCATAGGCGTGGGAATGTGGTAAGAATCTTGCTTGGTAACTACATGATTCTGGGTTCAGTCCCACTGCGCGTGATATCTTGGGCAAGTCTCTTCCACTATAGCTTTGGGCCAACTAAAGCCTTGTGAGTGGCTTTGGTAGACAGAAACACAAAGAAACCCGTAGTATACATATACATACACACACACAAACAAACACATACACACACACACACACACACACACACACACACACACACACACACACACAACACACACACACACACACACACACATATATATATATATATACGTATATATATGTTTTGTATGTTTTATCAAAATCAAAGAGTACAACAAAATATGCATTGCTTCGTCTGATACTGTCGTCAGGGATATATTTTCTAATTTCCTAATTCTTTGTTATGTAAATTATACATAGAAAGAGAAATATGCAGGAGAGAGGACAGATAACCAGACTGCTATAGCTGAGGTTATTAATGGGGAGTGAGTCTTGTGTAGCTGGTGTTTTAAGATAGGTCCGATAGTAGAGCAGTAGTTGTGATGAAGATGATGTTAAGGATAAAGATAATTATGGAGATGGAATCGGTGGCAGTGGTTCTTAGTGTCTAACAGTGAAATGAAAGGTGAAAGTGGAGATATTGAAGGAGATATTTATGATGGTGATGATGACGATGTTGATATTGATGATAGTGGCAATGGTGGTGGCTTTGGTGATTCTAGTAACAGAAGAATAGTACGCTTGTGAAGAAGTGGTGTCAATCAGTAGAACCGTTGAGGGATTCACACAACGACACGGTTCTCTGTTTATAGGTGTCAACATAAATACACATATGTATTCATACATGGACAAATACATTGACGCGCGCGCACACACATACATATCTGTCTGTTTACATCATTATATACCCGTATGAGGCTGTCAGTTTAGCTGCCAGCTGCTTTTGATCTCTCTTGTAGTTCCATGCACTAGTTTTACCTGCCCTTCAGCTACGCCGATTATTATGTCTTCCGTATTTGGCTCTTTCACTTACAGCCATACATGAAATGTCTTTATAGTGTCCTTTTGGCTTTGACTAATTGCATTTCTTATGGCTGTGTCCCATCGAAGGCATTTTAACAACTGTCATCCACAAATAGCGACTATCATTATATTAATTACGTGTGTTGACATCTTTGATGGTGGCCGATAGTTAGTCTCGAACGTCAAGTGAAATTATATGATCTTAGTTTTCCTTATGGCTTTGTCGCTTGTTTCAACAGGTAATAATTACAATTTGTTGCTCTCTTCTAGAATATGAGATAACTCCATTTACTTCATGGAGAAAACTGAAATGCTAATATGTATCACCTTAGAGCTCCAGCGCTCAAAGGGAAGCTTAATGCTGTATAGACCAGATACATACGTCTTATTAATGTTTACTGTCAACGCCTGCTCAAATGCTCTAACAAACCCAAGAAAAGCCATTTCGTATAGGGATCCTCGATGAAATTAAGAATTACTTGCGAAACCATGGTTGTAAACATGAAGATGTCGTCACTGTTGCAGAATGTATCTATAATTTCAAGTTGCTCATTTGTCTTCGTTAATACACATTCTTGAGCGGCTGCGAAGTTTCATGAGTTTTGAAGAAGAGCAGAAATTCTTAATTCTGTTTTTGCACCAGACGCAATTAATTCTACGTGAAAAAAATTTTGTAATAACGTTGACTTCTCAGTTCCTCTCAATTTCTATTTCTCTGTGCAATCAATCCTGGAAGAAATCGATTGGTAAATGAATGACAGAACAAAATAAAAATGAAGCAACAAAAAAAAAAAGAAGATGGAAACTCAAGAATCTTAACTGGTATTGAGCACTTTATCGACAGCTGGTCTTCTTAGACTTTTAACTGAAATATCTGACATATGCATACACACACATATTAACATGCATACGTTTCTCTATCATCTGCATTTCAATTCACGAATTCCTTTTTATCAGGGCTACAGATATCTTGCATAATCGCCATTCATTAATTTATTTTCTCTGCAGTGTTTTTTCGTAGTTAATTACCTCCTTTTAATACAGTAACGACCTCCACAGCATATGTATTATGAAAACAGTTCTATCAATTGGTTACGTATCATAATAAGCTTTACACCTCAATTAACTTTGAATAGAGTAGAATGCTAATTAATGTGGTAAATAAGAACCCTCATAACAAATAGTAAACTAGAATTAATTATTCATGATAATTAGAAGAATCTCTTCGAGAAGGAGGTAATTTATACAAATAGGTAACTCTTTTCCTTAACAATAGTCAATGAATGTGAATTAATATAAATTGAATTTCGAGGCAATAACAACAAATAACAAACGCAGCAATTTACGTTCGTCTAATCGAGCTGGGCCACTAAAATTTCATGATTATTAAAAGGTTTACTTCACATTCTAGCCATAGGAAGTAATGCATGCTATTATGTCAGTATTTTATAGACTTCCATCTATAAAGAACAACT
>NC_043009.1:45410087-45415087 GCF_006345805.1 Octopus sinensis
AGAAATTCTAAAGGTACTTTCATGAGAGAAAAAAAATTCATATGGAGATAGACGCCTTTTTCTCAATTAATTGAATGAGGTATTGTATATTGTACATTGATTTTCCAATACATATTTCGGACATTTTTGGAACAAGTCGCCTTATTAACACTCGATATTTCAGTTTGTAATTATTCTTGGCGTACTTCGACTTAACACTTTCACTCAAAGGTTTAGTGAATGTTAACATAGTAACTAAGTAACCAGTTATTTACACATACACACGTATGTATACACGATTACAGTTGTCACAATTTCAGATAAAACAGAATTTCTAAAGGTACTTTCATTTTTTTGTATTCTCCCGCTTTCTAATTGTGTAAGATATATAGTTATGTGTGTGTGTGTGTGTGTGAGAGAGAAGACAATCACTGGAATGCAACTCTGCATGAGGCACGTGTTTCCTGTTCTGCATTTCAGTTGCGAAATCTCTTCGCCATTATGCTTCAGGCTTGTGACATCTCTAACCGTTACCAGCTTTTGGAGAAGTAACATGAATCCTTCTGTGAAGACATTGTCAACTGATTGCAGGGGCAAAATCAAGATCTCGAAATCCAGCTGACTGAGAACATCAAGAATGAGGCTCTACTTCTTTTTGAAGATAAAGTTCTTTAATTTGGAGGAAAACGTTTGTGGGAGTATGGCTTGCCAGATCCAATAAGAGAACAGCCCAGAAAAGACCGACCAAGAAATCTTAAGGGAGACATCCTATAACATGAACAATCTCTATGAGTACTTGACAGAGAATGAGCCAAAGCTTTGACTGAAGAACGAACAGCTTACAATTGCATCATTCCAATGACCCAGGAGGAAAAGAGTGGCCTGTTCTTTTTGGATGCTCCTGGTGGGTACTGGCAAGATGTTTTTGATCAATCTTATGTTAGCAAAAGTCCGTCTAGATGGCTACATTGCATTGACGCTAGCGTCTTCTAGAATAGCAGCTACTCTCTTGATAGGTAGACGAATAGCTCATTCTACTCTCAAGGTTCCCTTGAATTTAATTAGGGCAGGGGCTCCAATTTGCAACATTTATAAGACATCAGCAAATGTCAAGGTCTTGCAGCATACGCACTCGATTGTCTGGGATGAATGCACCACGTCTCACCGTGGAGCACTTGAGGCTGTTGACCGTATCATAAGAGATTTAAGAGGAAAGCACATTATTATAGGTGGGATCACTGTAGTTCTGGTTGGGGATTTCAGACAAACCCTTCCTGTAATACCAAAAGGTACAAAAGCAGATGAACTCCAGGCCTGGCTCAAGCAATCCTATCTGTGGAAGCAAGTAGCTGAACTGCACCTGACAGTTAACACGAGTGCCCAATCTTTTTGTGATCAAACTGCCGGGATGGCAGCTTACGAAGGTAAGGAATAGGCTCCGACCGTACGTCAACCAAATATAGCAACACCGGCTACCCTGTAGTGAGATGGTACCAACTGTCAATGATCTCATAACGTATGTGCCCCAAGCATTGCACAGAACTTTAGCAACAGTCAATGGCTCTGTGAGTAAGCCATCTTAGTTCCACGTAATGATACTGTCGACAAAGCCAACTGGGATCTCTTGCAGCTGTTTCCAGGACAAGAATAGTCTTTCAAATACCTCGACACTGTCATTGATCAAGACAAGGCTGTAGTTTTTCTACCTCACCACTTAACACTTAAAAAGAGGGCCCCAATCATGCTGCTCAGGAATCTGCATTTACCTCGTCTATACTATGGCACCAGACAGGTGGAGAAAACGATGTGATCCCATGTCCTAAAGGCAACAATTATGACTGGGAACTTTAAAGGTAAAGATGTCTTCATTCCACGGATCCCGTTAATCCCATATAACCTCCTGTTTGAATTTAAACGATTCCAGTTTCCAGTGAAACTAAGCTTCGCTGTGTGGATAAATCTGAAAGACAGGCTCTCAAGGTTATTGGACTTCACCCTGCTTCTCTCAATTGCATGTAGGATGTTTACGAGTTGGAAGTCCCCCAAATCTTTTCATTTATACACCAATTAGAGGGCACACTCAAAACATCGTATATATAGAAGCTCTAGTTAGTATATATTTAGATCTATACTTATCTGTCTGTCTGTCTGTCTCTCTCTGTGTATATCTATCTATCTACACACACACACACATAGAGAGAGAGAGGGGGGAAGGGAGAAAAAGAGAAGGAGAGTATATGTATATATATAGTATAAATATATATACATATAAAAGGAGAGGGAAGGAAGGAGAGTGTATACATACATACACACACACACACACACACACACACACACACACACACATATATATATATAATATATATATATATATATATATACATACATATATATATATATATATATATATATATATATATATATATATATATATATATATAAATTAAATAATAAGGCAGAAATTGTTATTAATCAATTAAAACCAGTGGCTAAGCATACTTAGAACTTTATAATGCTCTATTTCGTTTGAGCGTTCTGTATCTAGTTCTGGAAATTGTGCTTTGTAAGCGACAGACTACGCTGACAATCTTGCATATATTTGCGTATTTACATACATAAATATTAACAAGTGAAATGGTACGTAGGTAATGTTTTTTTTTTATTTCGTATATTTTCATTTGTCTTGCTCATTTTTGCGTTTTGGCGTTTTTGTTGAGAATTTTTCTTGAGGACACACTTTTTGTGGTAATGGCGATTTGACGTCTATGTTTAGCATATTAGTGGTCATTACTCTTAATTTTGAATATATATATATATATGCATGGATGTATGCGTGTATGTACTTGTACGTACGTAGGTACGTATATATATATATATATATAATATATATATATATATATATATATATATATATATATGTACGTACGTATGTGTGTGTGTATGTATGTATGTATGTATGTATGTATGTATGTATGTATGTATGCACGTGTGTTATGTACTTTATGTATGTGTGTTCTTACGGTAGTTTATTATTAGCATGCGCATCCAGTAGAACTTATATATTTATAATAAAATATATTTTGCCTTGTTTGAATACGTATGTTATAGTATTATTAGAAAGCAGATCACGGCAACGCACAATCACAAACTTACTGAAGCAATCCGTTTTCACATGCTACGACGCTCTACACTCACACACCACGACGCTGGAATAAGCATACTTCCTCACAATACACCAGGCATCTTCGGAAAAAAATTCATAGGCTTTATTTTATTTTACAATTTTTGTCTTGTTATTCCTTCTCTTTTGTATGGTCGATGTATGATAAAAATTTATAGTTGAGAAGAATTCTAAAGATGCACAATGCCAACACCGTACAAAAGGTTTTAGATTTTTTTTTTCATTTGTATTTCAATAGAAAAGTGTTGACTAGATTCTTTTGAATAAATAACATATTCTACGTATATTTCTCCTGCTTTAAAATGTAGAATTGGTGTCAGTCTAGATACAGAAATGATTGCAATCAGCAGTTGATATAAACATATACACAAACACGCACTAACACCCCCCACACATACACGCACACGCACGCGTACACATTACTGCACTCACAAACACATCGCAAGTATTTTCCTTCTTATTGTTCCCTATCTCTCTCCCTCCTAAATATACAAACATGCATTCATATATATCATTAACTCTACTTGCATATTACTATGTGTATATATATAATACATACATATACATACATACATACATACATACATACATACATACATACATGCATACATACATACATACATATATATATATATATATATATATATATATATATATATATATATATATACATATATATATGTGTGTGTATGTAGAAAAGTCAAAGAAACGAATAAATTGAAGTGACTACAGCAGACCGTGCACTAGGAATGTATTAGATTGACGCATATATATATATATATATATATATATATATATATATATATATATATATATATATATGTATATATATATATACATACATAATACACACACACACACACATATATATATATGAGTCTGTGTGTGTGTGTGTGTGTGTAAAGTATATTTGCTATTTAAATGTAGCTAACCACTAAGGGTGGATGCTTCTGTAGCTTGTAGCCCCAGGAGAACATCTTCTCCAGCTGGCTATTGACGCACTTTCTGTGCCCTGTCAAAGACCGGTGATTGTCATGCGCTTACGACGGGTCAATATTCAGAAACCCGGGTCCGTGCGTATCACGTCAGGTCGACGATGGTAAGGATGGCTTCCCGTTGCAAATGCTGATAGGGCTCAGAAAGTTTGTCAATAGCCAGCTGGAGATATTCTCATGGGGCTACAAGCTATAGTAGCATCCACCCTTAGTGGTTAGCCACAGTTAACTGGCAAACATACTTCACATTGTCGTGCAGCTACTGTTTATACCTCGTCCAGAGATTTATATATATATATATGTGTGTGTGTGTGTGTCGGTGTGTATTATATATATATGTATAAATATATTATAACATGGTACAATGCTGTAGATTATGCTATCCTAGTGGGACCCGTGAATATTGCACGGAATTAATGGTAAACTTACTGGGTAATTTAAGAAAACTTTATCCAAAAACCTGAAACAACCTGTTTTGTGTTTGTATCAAATGGTAGTCTCTCATATGCTAAGAATTGAAAAGTGAAGGAAACTGGAATACGATTACTTAATGTACTTTATATATACACTTTAAATGCTTTATGCACAATTTTATAGATTTTATACACACCACTCTCCCTCTTTCTCTCTCGCTCTTCGCCTTACTCTCTTTTCTCTCTCCTTTAACGTAAAAGCGTTACAGACAGGCTAAGTAACGGAGGAAAATCTTAATTCCCCCAAAATTATACATTTTCTTCAATACCACCTTTCACTCCCCTTCCCCTCCTCTCCCTCCACTCTGTCTCCTCTCCCCATCTCCCTTCCTTTATCTTCTCTCCCATGTCTCCTCCTCCCCATGTCTCTCC
>NC_043009.1:45420087-45472587 GCF_006345805.1 Octopus sinensis
ATAATAATAATAATAATAATAATAATAAAAATAAAAATAATAATAATAATGATAATAATAATAATAATAATAAAATTAATAATAATAATAATAATAATAATAATGATAACAACAACAACAACAACAATAGCAACAACAGCAAAAGCAATAACACCAATTGCCACATCTACATTTTCGTCTCTATGAAGCCATTGGAATATTTATCAATATTGTTATTTCCTATCTATTAAGATAGGAAATAACAATATGGTTCATGAATATAATATATATCTAACTAAATTCATGATTAATATATATGTAATCTTAAAATATATTTTGGGGAGTAAGGATGCAAGACGTTGAAGCACATGGCTGTTACATTAAATATCCCGTAGTCTGGCTGACCATTGTGGCACGACTGGTGACTTTGCGACCAAATCTCTCCGCCCACCTCTGTCTTCTGCTTCTCGCACTGCGTCTCTCATGTTTCGCCCTACCCATCCACAGATGTTTTTTTCCCTCACCTCGTTCTCTGTCTGCCTCAGATTTGACTGTTCCCTGAAGGATTATTTTGGCCATCCCTGGTGAGATGGTGACATGTTCAAACTACTTGAGTTTGTGTTTCCTTATTGTGGTATGAAATCTCTCATACGACCCTATTGCCTGCATTATTCTTATTTTTACTTCCTCATTTATGACAATCTATATATGATATTCCCCAAAGTCTCCGGAAACATTTCATATCTGCAACCTGGATTGTTCTTTCGATTTCTGCTGTTAGTCTCACAGGTATACAAGAATATTAAGATCACTACTGATCCCATTAGCCTAATTTAGGAGCTCAGTGAGATACTTCTGGCTTTCCACAGTGTTCTGAATTTGGTCATTGCTGCTGTCATTTTGGCAATGTAGGATAACACTTAATACTTGGAACCTGGGTCACTCACTATTACCCCAAGATATTTAAAGTTTTGAACTTCTTCAAGCTCAACTTCACTGACGCTTATGTTGGTACTGATTCCGTTTGGGCAGTTTGTCATAACTTTTGTTTTCTCTATGTTGAATTCATTGGAGGTCTTGTCTAGGCACTTTACTAGTTGTTTCAATTCTTGCTCTGAGATCGCCAGTCCGACGATATCATCTGCAAATCGCAGTTTTGTTAGGTTTCTGCCGCCAATGCTAATCGCTCCATTGTATTCTCCCAATGCATCGGTCAAGGAAGATGTTGAACAAGATTGGCGAAATTGGGCAGCATCACTCACCAATGTAGCCGGTCAGGTAAACTGCACTACTTGCTTTATCATACGAACTATCAATGGCACGAATGAGATTCGCGTTGATGTTATGTAGCCTCATGGTGGACCAGAGTGCCGCATGCTACACCCTGTCAAATGCTATTTTGACGTCCACGAACACATGGAAAAGTTCTTGCTGGCGCTGAAGAAAACCCACACAGAATTGAAAATATGTTCTATTGTACTGCACCCCGCCCTGAATCTTGCTTGCTCTTCGGCAATAGTTTTCTTCGCTTGGGGTTTGAGTCTGTTAAGGGTGATTCTCAAGAACACTTTACTTGTGTGACATATCAAGGTAATAGTTCTGTAGTCCTAGCATTGTTGTAGATGCCCTTTTTTGGCAAGTGGTCACCAGCATCTGAGTCGAAGGTGCCGGCCACTCTCCTGTCTGCCAGATTCTATTACATATTACATGGAGTGCATCCACATGGCCTCTCCCTCTGCCTACAATAACTCAGACGGGCTATTGCCCACCCCTGCTAATTTACTTGCCTTCAATGTCTTAACCGATCCGTTTACTTCCTTTCTTAGAATGAGGAAATTGTACGTATCCGTTGTTAGTAGGAAATTCAGCTTATCAGTGTTACCTTTTGTTTCGTGGTTCTATAGATCTGTTGTTCTTCTTTAGGTTTCCCTCAATGTCCCTACACTGCTACTCCATCTATGCCTCCTTGGTCACCCTCCTAGTAAAACGTTTTCTTCTTCAATTCTCTTCTTTTGTCATGCAAGTCTAAAATTTCTGGTGTGATCTATGGTTTCTTGGCAGGCCTGTACTTGCTAAAACCTCTCTGGATTTTTCTGTTTCTATAGAGTTAAAACTGTCAGTGAAAGTGTATAGAGGTTTCTAGTATATATTCCATTATATAGAATAGAATATTGTTATTTTTAACATACTGATACATACAAACACACATGCATACATACATAATACATACATACATACATGATACATACATGATACATACATGATACATACATGATACATACATACATACATACATACACCTATTTGTCTTTGTGGATCAAATCCATACCAATGATGACACTGCATTATTTTTCCTAGCTCATTTTCGTTTCATGTTAGCAAATTACCTAGGCCATAAATGTATTAAACTTCTATGTAGATTTCTAAATGAAGATAATGTCAAACAACAGTACTGAATATAAGGTAGAAAAACCGCTGTACAGGTAGCATCAACTAAAGCAGAAAAAGAAGTTCGCTTTTGTCCTGTTCTTTCCAGACAATCAAACTGTATTTTCCTTTGAGATATGTCAGTTTTGCAGAATTTAATTCTTGAGTTCTGAGATAATTTTTCCTTCCCATATGGAGTTAGTACTAAATACCATTTAGTGATTGGACTAACACATTTGGAAGCGGAGATAATTTCAACAGCAATTTTTTAAAAATGTATACTGTATGTTAATTAAAATACACTCGTTCACACATACAAATGTACATATACAAACACATGCACACACGCATGTATATAGACATGCATACGCACACATATATTAAAAAGAAATGGTCTATTTATATTTTTAAGTCTAGTAAAATGAACAGATAAAATCTTATCTTGAGGATGGTTTAAGAAGGATTCATAAAAGCGAATGTTTGCTAATTAGTAAATGGAATATTATCTGTGAACAGATATAAATAAATATCGCCAGACGATCGTTGGTTCCAGAAGACAGAAGTTTTCTAATGTTCATTTATTTAATCAATGGACTGGCTGGCGCTCTGGGCATCACACAGACACAGACACAGATACCACACACACACACACACATACACAGATACACACACACATACACACACACACGCACACAACTTACAGAGAGAGAGAGAGAGAGAGAGAGAGAGAGAGAGAGAGAGACAGAGAGAGAGAGAGAGAGCTAAAAATGATTATTCTTCTGAGATTACTTTTAAGATGTGACTGCAAGGCAAAGAGGAGCAGTTTTAGTATGAATACAACAGTTATGATATGCGCTAGCAAAAAACAAAAAACAAAAAAAAACAAACAAACAAGCTAGCAAAAAGACCAAATAAATATGTTTAATATCGAATATGTTTAAAATCGGAAATTACGCCCCGTACGCATACTCCGCCAAACAATTACACACAGACATATGCGCGTGCATGTGCGCACACAGCTTTAAAGACAGCTATAACAAAACTCACTTCACTGTAGGGACACTGAAATGAATTGTGATAGTAAAACGTCATACAGGCAACAAACGGGGAATTAGAAGTAAGCTCGCTCAAGAGGTCATAACCAAGATATATTTTACATCAACAAAATATAGGTTTTAGTTTGTGTGGAGTTTAGAGCTTTCCAAAGAAGTGATAAAATATTTTTTTAAGTCCCCAAATACACGAAAGTTGGCTAATAAAATGGGTTTATTCGTGTTTGTATTTGGATTTGGTCCTTTCAGTTATTTATTACAGTGGTACACGTCTTCCACATCTTTCACGTCTTTCAGTATTATTTTGAATATTTACATAACCATTCATACATACATAGATACACACATACATACATACATACATACATACATACATACATAGATACACACATACATACATACATACATACATACATAGATACACACATACATACACACATACATACATACATACATACATACATACATACATACATACATACATACATACATACACACATACATACATACATACATAGATACACACATACATACATACATACATACATACATACATACACATACATACATACATGTGTGTGTATGTGTTTGTGTGCTTTGCTTATGTGCACTAGAATACATTTTGGTAATTATAGTTGAGATTAAGAAACGAGAGATCTTTTGACAAGTCACCTAGTGAGACACATCCGCCCCTACGATGCATCACAACAGTTTGTACAGCATCTCACCCACAAAGCACCACTGCACGATGGGCCAAAACGATCGTAGTGACTAATAAAGAGCCTCCTGAAACGCATTTTCTGCCTCTTATATTTAAAAAAAAAACACTACGGGACTACATATATTTCATAGCTAACGGAACCTCGGAAGTAGTAATTATCCAAAAGCTACTCTACAGTCTACTCCCCGTTTGAATAATTACTGCTTCCGAGGTTGCGCTAGCTATGAAACATATGTAGCCTGGATTTTATCTATTCCATTTCCTAACTTTTGGATGTTTATTCGCATATACAGCAACCTCAATTGCTAACAGTTAGCTATAAGATAATCTTTTTCCAGCTTATCGTATGGGACAAATTCGCAACCTTCTGCCCCAATAAACCATTATTTTTCCCCAAAAGTTGTTTTTGATATCTTCTACAGATTGCTTGAAGCTCACTAACTTTTTACACCTTGATTCTTGGATCTTATCTTTTCATATATACATGCATACATATATAATATGTGTGTATGTGTGAGTGTGTGTGTGTGCGTGTGTATATATACTTATATGTATGTATTCTCATATATGTATATATACGAGGGGATGCTGAAACATCCCTTAGGCTTAGAAAAGCTGAAGGACCGCTGCAATAAGTGTGTGAACCTAAGAGGGGAATACGCTGAATGAAATCATAATTAACTGATCCTCCTGTATTTTCTTTTATCCAAAGCCAGGTACTTCTAGTACCCCTTAATATATACGCATTAAAATGTTGACTTGCATTCTTTCATCTCTACTTCATTAACTGACCTTGCCAATGTTTAAAAATTGAAATAACCATGTTAGCACTAACTTCTGCATGAACCGGAAGAAATTAGTTTCCTTTTGAGCTATCACTGTTGTAGCAACGTGACTAAGTCTATACAACCATGTTGAGACACTGACACGTCTAGTCACACCTAATAATATATTGATTCTTTTAAATATTGCTTTCCATAAAATTTCAGGTAGTTTATGAAAAAACAAACAAACAATGAAGGAATGTGTTCAATGAGAATTTATTTGATTGAGATACGTGAAAGTAAACGTGACTGAATGAGAAAATTGAGGAAGATTTGATCAGGTGTTTGTGAGTTGGATTAGCCTAAGGTTAAGAATAGGAAACAATTCCAAGATTCTCATCAGGAAAACCATCTTATGGTATCAAGCTTGTTTGTATATGATGTAATTCTATAAGAATAAGGTAAAGAAATACTTCTCCATCATTTTTTTCTGTAAACTAGATATTTTGTATTAACAGTAAAATTACACTTAGAATCGGAGAAAATAAATGTAGTCGAAGAGAATGAGAAAGATATTGTGTGAGAGTGAATGAAACAGACATAAAACTATATAAAATGAAAGTAAAATATATTCAGAAATATCGACACAGAAAACTGATACTAATCTGCCACAAGGAAACGCTGCAGAAAAAAAAAGAAGAAAATAGTTCCATGAAAAAGAAGAAAAAAAATTAAAATAACAAAAACAAAGAAAAACAAAACAAAAAAAAAACAATAAAAAAAGATTATCCACATTGTTGGGAATCTTTTGTCGAAGTGCCTCTATCAATCGTATTCTATACACTTTGCTTGCAGTGACATTTTAAGTCAGTCACTAGGAAGTAATCTGATGCTATTTTTGTATACAGTAACTGTTGATATACAAGGTAGAAATGTCTGCAGATTGATGTGAGATCATTATGTTCCAATATTAACAAGCCTCTTTACATTAACGCAAACTCCTGCTTAGATGTTCGACTCCATTTTTTTCTAATGTTTTTACAATTCTTCTAATTATCGACGAATATAGTTTTTTTCTATATTTACTTGATAAACTAATTCTGTTGCATTCCTGTAGGGCTTTTCAATGAAAGTGTGTTTATTATATTAGTATTCTATTCAAAACTCTAATTTATTTAGAAACTGCTATTTTGGAGAGTGTAGAAGAGACAGATTTCAGTCAAAATACTGAATTTTTTTTTTTATAAAAGAGTAAAACGGGAATAAATGGAAAGCGAAGATGGGTTCAATAAACGTAGAGGAATCAGTCTTTCTATAAAGAAATGTTGCACAGTAAAGCAGTGCAAACATTTTTTATATAAAGGAGAATAAATAGAGATTTTAGATGTTTTCTTTCGGAGATTTTTTTTAGATAAAAGAAATAGAAAATTGTCTGTCAGCCATTATAAAAATATTTGGAATGTATCGAAGTAACGTGAGCACATCTTAATACTGAACTCCTTGAGCAAAAGGGGATGAATAATATAAAGTAAAATAAGGTGGGGAATAAATACTCTGATCTATAAAATATGAGATGGAACGTAAACTGTGTAATTGCCTCAGATCGCACGCATCGCATACACGAAAAACGTTAAACACATACATATTTGACATCTTACTGAAGCAGTTCCCATTCATCCTCTTCGGTCTGCACAGAAGTGATGCTTTAGCCATCTCTAAAGGCGCTAAATGACATAGTCGAAATAGGCTCGGAAGGACCTAATTCGATCCCTTAAATCCCTTGGAATCCAGATTTTAATTGAGACCAAACTTATCATTGTTAACTTTTTAGATGGTATTTTGGAACTGGACAGCTGTTCATACAGGTCCTTTCGCAAAACAAACGAAAGGCTGACGTACATTAACACAGCCTCATGCCACCCATCTTTCATGCGCAAGAATCTAGTGAAAGGAATTGAAACCTGTCCTCTAGGAAAGAAATTTTCGACGCCCATTATCCTTATTACAAGGAGGCTAAGGCTGACAGTGAGTTTAAAAACCGTATCTCCTATATACCAAGTCTTAACACCCACAAAAGGAAGCGCCACAGTAATGTTGGTTGGTTTGCGCCACCCTCCTTAATCAACATCAGGACTTGTGTGGGAAGGATATTCCTAAGATTAGTGGACAAATACTTCACATAGTCAAATAGATACTGGCGTTTGTTTAATAAACACAGCTTAAAGGTCTCTTTCGACTGCACACCTAGGGTTAAGAAATTATTAGTGAGCACCACTAAACCACGCGCAGAGGTAGGATGCTCATGCAGGGTTACAAATGAGTGCTCAGTATGCGTGTGTTTGTGGGGATAGACACAACTCAGAAAGTGTAGTATATGAAGCTAAGGTGGTGAACAGCACTGGAGACAACAGTGACAGCTTTGGTAGCAACAACAGCAACAACACTAACAACATAACATACTCGCCAATAGCAGTAACAATTCTGCGATTATTTCAACATGTGACGCAGTTCAACGTTGATTTAATGGAGGGAGTCAGCTTTTACATACACACATACATACATACATACATACATACATACATACATACATACATACATACATACATACACACATACACACGCGCACACACACACACACACACACACACACTACTATATATTTGTGAAAAGAGCGGACATTGTCTCACAAGCAGTTGTGCTGGCAACAGTGTTAGTAAATGTGGTCAGATTGAACTGAACATTTGCACACCCATGCTAAATGTGGTGGGGTGTTTGCATGGCAACATTGAGTTTGCTCAACTGAAAGGCGTGGGCTCTAGGGCAAAATTCCTCATCTTTAAAATGTGGCCCAAGAAACCCGAATGAAATCGGGTTATGTTGCTAATATATATATATATATATATGTATATATATATATGTATATATATAATAAAACAATACTGGGAGGATAAGAGACGGAACGGAAGAAAATTCGAAAATTCGAGGTCAAATAAATAACGTACCAGTCAAGTACTACAGTTGATTTGTCTTCTTTTCTGTTTCTCTCATTCGCCCATCAAAAAATTAACCATGCTCACAGATGGGCTGTAACAGAATTAAAATGCCTAAAGCAACTCGAATTCTGTCATAACGTTATGCTTACGACCCCGTCAACGAGTTAAATGTATATATATATGTGCGTGTGCTAAGTGTCACGAGAAGCTAAAATTGTGTCTCAATATTACCACAATATTCCTTTCTTCCGACAACACGGGAAATATGAAGCGGAGAATAACGATTTGTAGATTATGAAGCTTCTTACTCCACTGTTATTATGAAGCTTCTTACTCCACTGTTATTATCCACTGTTATTATGAGCCCTCTTTTCTTCTGAGTGATATACTTCCATACCCACATATGTACATCTACACACACGTATTGTATTATTATTGATAATTTCAAAAATATTAAACAATTTTTTTTTTAAATAGAGCTCTGAAAACAGGCAGTAATGCATTTGTATTTATAAAGCACTATCAGCAACTGTGCAACGAATTTGAAAAAGTTATCCAAAGATGCATATAACATGACATAAAAACAAACACACACACACACCCATACATACGTTTGTGGAAGTATGTTACTATTTGTGTTTTGGTATGAAATCGCAAAGTGCTCAATGCCCACATGCATTACAAGCGTGAAAAGTCTGTGGAAAGTTTTAAATATTCTATGAAATATCGATTAATCAAATATATATTTCTATGACATCAAAGATGTGTCTTTTTTAACCAAAAGAGGAGCCGAAATATATGAAATTTATGGAATGTATGAAATTTATTATACATGTACAGCTATATATATGTTTTATTTATCTTAAATTAGCTATATATCTCTTGACGACAAGTTCTGCTGACGTCACTGTGACGACATTTGACATCTTTATGAAATTATTAGCGACACCAGTTCCCCTAATGGTCTACTTTATTTTATATATAGATATTAGTTATTTATATAGATATTAGTTATTTATTTTGTTAAAAATACTTTTAAAAAATCCTTTCATTCTGGAAAGAGGTTAAGACGTATGATAAAAATAAAGATAATAATATTAATAATAATGATAATAATAATAATAAATGGTAATAATAATAATAATAATAATGATAATAATAATGATAATAATAATAATAATAATAATGATAAATAATAATAATAATAATAATAATTAATAATAATAATAAAAAACAATTAATGATAATAATAATAATAATAATAATAATAATAATAATAAAAATAACTAATAATAATAAAAAATAATAATAATAATAATAATAATAAAATAATAATAATAATAATAAAAAAAATAATAATTAATAATAATAATAATGATAATTAATAATAATAATAATAATAATAATAATAACAATAATAATAATAATAATGTTTGCTATAATGATAATTTTTCTTTTTATATGAAACAAGTGAAATTGTTCTTGACAGTGGTATGGTGAGGGTGAGGAATAACTTGTGTAATTAAATCTATTATAAATACAATGCTAACAAATGATGGAATACGTCCAAAACACAACGACCATGAAAGAAATTAATAGATACATAAAAAGTACGTAGGAATTAATTGCGTGTTCATTCTCACATTAATTAATTCTTTCGAATTTCTCACTAATGGAGAATGAAAGAAGCGATTTTTAAAACCAAGAAATAAAATTGTTTCATTGGAATTTTGACTGTATCAAAACAAAACAAGATAGTTGTACAAGTGCACGTGTGTGAATTTATATATATATATATATATATATTATATATATATATATATATATATGGAGAGAGAGAGAGAGAGAGAGAGAGAGAAAATAGTAAAAAGTGAAAAAACTACAGAAGGCTATTTTCTATATATTCAACCACGAGCTTTCACACACCAACTTTCTCACCTATATATATATATATATATATATATATATATATAATATATATATATATATATATATATATATATATATATACATATAAATATATATATATATATACATATATATGTATATATTTATATATGTGTGAATGTGTGTGTGTGTGTGTATGCATGTATGCGCACATTTAAGAATGCGAACATGTTTAGGTGCACGTATAGATGGCATTGCATATGTGCTTCATATTCGCTGAAATCATGAATACACCTTGTAGCTAACAACTCTGAGGTGAGTTGCTTTTGGTTTTGTGTACCTAATTTCTCAAGTTTAGTGCTGAAGCACTTATTCACGTATCTAAGTACTCTAATAATTATTGGTAAAAATTTAAAGTTATATTCAGGAAGGAGCTTCTCCCGATTCTAATGACTTCAGCGTACATGTTCTCTTTCTTACTAATATCTTTTACATTGCTGATATGCGCTGGGCAACCGATTTTAACGTCTTTGTATGTAAGTATGTATGTATGTATGTATGTATGTAAATAGGTACATTTGCGTATGTTGATGCATGCGTGTATATATGTTTGTACATATGTATCTATGAGTGCATGTGCTCATGCAACTACGTATGTATTTATGTATGTTAAATTTTCTAAGTTAATTTGTTTTCGAATTTATGATCGATGGAAAAAGCGTAAATTTCTCGCCTAGAAATTTAAACATCTTCAGTGGAGTCATGTATGTATATATATATATGTAAGCTCGTAGGAATGTGTGTGTATATATATATATATGTATGTACATATATATTTATACAATCATGCATAAATAATGGTAAAGACCACTTTCGGTCATGAATGACCACGGAATTGCAGCTAGAAAGTAACCCCTCCACACGAGGCACAAATCCGAGAAAGTCGCCCAAGCTTACCAGCTTCACTTCTCCAGATCACTGATGTTATCCAAGGGAAAGGCAAAGGCCGATACAACTTGAGACCGGTGACGTTGCAACTCATTTCTGCAACTGAATGAACCGGAGCAGCGATAAATAAAGAGCCTTGCTCAAGAACACAACAAACAGCCTTGTCCAGGATTCGAACACACTACCACATGTTTGTGCGCCCGATACTCAAACTACTGAGCCATGCGCCATCATGCGTAATAAAACGAATACTTACTTCACAATATTTAATGCCTGGAGGCATATGAAGGTTCGTATGCCTGCGTATAATAACGTTTTACATGTTTGTATACATATATGTATACACCTATGTTTATATACATACATCTATATATGTGGGAATATATATGTATGTAATGTATGTATGTTTGTAAGTTTATGTATGCATGTATGAATTTATAGGTTTGTTTATATGTCCTTTACAGAAGTATATAAGCAACCATTAACATATCTGTGCATGTTTGTATGCAATGTGCAAGCGCATATGCCATTGCATGTATCAGTCTATATGTGTCGTCTTAGGAATAATTTGAATATACGTATGTTCGTATCTCTATATATGTTTATGTGTAAATATTAGGTTAAAGCTCCCGAAATATATTGGAGACGTTTGGCCATTTATCAATCTCATTTTTGTCGCATTTTTCTAATTCATTTTAACATTTGGGTTGTATGAAACACAGCAGCATTTCGTTTACGTTCATAAGTATACCATTAATCAAAGATACAATTCGAAAGTTTAGATTTCAAATCTAGTAGCTGCAACCTTTTTATTAGATTGGTATAGATATTTATTCAATTAAATTTTATACTAACCCTGCTAATATATATGAGTGTTTGAGATTGTGTGTGTATGCTTGTGCGCACACACACACACACATATATACATACATAGAAATATATACGTAGATAGATACATACACAGTATATATATATATATATATATTGATGTATGTATGTATGTGTATATATATATATATATATATATATATATATATATATATATATATATATATATATATGTGTGTGTGTGTGTGTGTGTCTGTGTGTATTCCACATAATAAACTCTTGTGCAAGTGAAACCTACCACATTCTAACATTCATGGACCAAATCCTGAAACGAAATTCCGAACTAGTCTTATCATGCATGCACAAAATAAACATGAAGCCATTTCAAACCAATAATCTTTTCTAACGGCTAAACTTGTTAATATCCATTCATCCCCATACACCATAAATTATCCCCAAAATATAAAAATATATATAAAAATACTCTTATAGCTTTACATTTTTTACACTAAACCAATACTTTTTATATCTAAAAGTCTCCCTATCTCCAATTAAAATCCCAAGAAAAAAAGTTTCTCGTATAACTACGCACATCTATATACAAACACATAAAATTCATACTTGTATGCAAGCAAAACGAAAGAAAGCTCTCCTTTATCTTTTAAATTAGATCCTTTTATATTTTTGTTAGCATTTTTACACATGAATATATACATACCTTCTATATCAACCTCTCATTACTATGTAACTACAACAGAATTTGAAGAAATGTTATTAACAAACACCAAATAAGCTCTACCTACACAAAACAGGGAGGTTAAAATCCCTATATACCGATGAAATTGCTTATGGAACTATGCTAAAGAGAAACATCAACTTATAACCTTTGCATAAATACTTTTCTGAACATCAAAACACAAGAGAAACAACTTTCTATACTAACAAGACCATAGTATGCTTGTCTAATAACCCTAAACTTACAAATGAAAACAAAAAATACCCTAAATAACAAATAGAGAAATGACCAGCTTAAACTTACCCCCTTTCTACATTCTTTTGTGAAAGAAATATTGACACAACCAATTACTAAAGGCTAAAGTAGTAGACTTTGTAACTTTGTCCTTTATATTGCTAAAGTAAAATGCAATAAAAATAAAGTTAAATGCAATAAAAAAAAGTAAAAACAAAATACTGTTGCACCTTCTGCCTACCCAACAAAAAAGAAATACCTATAGGCTTATTTACAAAATTTTACATGCATTACTATATTCTAAACAAAAAGATAACCCAAAATTTAATCAAATAAAACTTTGGCAAAAGACATTTACCATAACTACTAACACTAAAAACCTAATTATCACCTTACTCAAGCCCACTCACGCAAAGATGGTTTTAACTCAGCAGAGGCTAACTTTTCATCGCAGTCCGACGATGGCTTAGCTGGTCGAAACTTTGAAATGACTGTCAACCATATTCTTGTTTAAGAATATTAATTTTATCCACTACAAAGGTATAGAGCAGGTCATCAAATGAATGTTAAATTGTTTTAATTGTAATTGAACAACAAAAAAAAAGAAATACAGCATCTATCTATCTATCTATCTATCTATCTATCTATCTATCTATCTATCTATCTATCTATCTATCTATCTATCTATCTATATATATAGATGCTGTATATATATTGTGTGTGTGTAAGTTTAGATATATATATATATATGTAAATTTATACAAATATATAAACTTATATACACACACACGCATATATATATATATACATATATATATAAACTCATATATACACATACACATATGTATCAGTTTATGTAATATACAATATATATTGGTTGTGTCAATATATATATATTATATATATATATATATATAATATATATATATATATATATATATATACATACATACTTACAGTTGTATGTGTTTGTATGTACGTTGATACATATATCTTTACATTGATGTATACTGAAGAAATGATACTTTGATAACCTTCGGGCTTCTTTCCTCCAGGCTCATAAATAAATCAAAATTGATTTCTTTAACTAATATGATTCTAGTTAATTCATAGCAAAATATTCTACAGTTGAGACGATTTCCTCTTAACTTTCTCTCCACCCTGCATATCAACGAAATAGAATTACGTATAAAAACACATCCACGTCTTAAACTATTTATTTCTTGGTTTATGTCTCTGCGAAAACTAACTGCTTATGAGAGAGGAAGAGAGGGATAGAAAGGGATGGAGAAAGTGAGAGAGAGAGAGAGAGAGAGAGAGAGAGAGGGGGAGAGAGGGAGAGAGCGAGAGAGAGAGGGAGAGAGGGAGAGAGGGAGAGAGCGAGAGAGAGAGAGAAATTTTAGTTTAGCGGCTAGTTTCTAGAACTGTAATTTGAACAACGGTTAAGTATGTGGTAAATTCAAGGAAATAGAAGAGAAAATGTAGAAGAGTCAAAAACAGAGAAGGAGAAAATGGAAGGAAGAGAAATGAGAAAGACAACGATGGATATAGGGGGGAACTGCGTACGATAGAAGAATATGTTGTAAACAGAATTAAAAATCATTGCAAGGTCGTGTCACATGACAGGTAAGCGACACTGGAATACAGTTGGCAGTTTTCGGTTGGAACTTAAGAACAGAATTATTGACATAAAATGTATTAAAATCTAGTCAAGATTACACAAGCAAAAAAAAAAAAAAAGATCGAAAGGAAAAAAGTAATGTTATATAAAATGTGAATCTTGTAATGTAACAAGTCTCGATATTATTACCCTGTTGGGAGGCTAGAATTTTTAGTTAAATTCACGCTGTTTATTGATAAAGAACCTGTATTGATTTCATTTAGTAGTTAGTGTGTTCTTCAGAATGATCTACTTTTTTTTGACTGTCATATTTCGAAATTTAGATGAATATATATAATCGTAGCACTTCATGAATTCGGTAAAAGGGAAGTGGTCGTACAACACACAACTTATATATCGCGCAGGATAACTTGCTTTTTCTCTATATGATTTCAATTGACGGTAGAAAATTAATTCAAATTCAGTAATACCTGCAACGAGAGCATCCACTTCGGCCATGAATGAGATTGCACTTAGAGAGTAACCTTCCGAGGCAGAAATCTGGGCAAGGTTGTCTATGAAAAACCGGCAGTCGCTCATGCGTACCACCTCTCTCCACATCACTGAAGTAATCCAAGGGAAAGGCAAAAGCCGTTACAGCTTGGTACCAGTGACATCATAACCTGAGTGAACTGGAGTAATGTGAAATAAAGTGTCTTGCTCAAGAATACAACAGACCGGTGCGGGAATCGAACTTACTACCTCATGATTATAAGCACAACGCTCTAACTATTGAGCCATGTTCCTTCCCGGTATCTGCAATAATGTCCTTGGAAATGATAAGCATGTTGCAAAGTTTCAGTCTTCATCTATCTTGATGTATGAGGAGTTATGCTTTGCCGAAAATACCTGCGTAGATTAGCGTCGTAGACCAAGAATTTATCTCTCGGACACGATTTCGATAATATGTTTGAGTCAATTCGCTTATTTTAGAACGCCGGTGGGTTGAGGAAACGTGGATGTCCCACTTCTGTCTATTTGACGTCACAAAGAAGCTAATGATTTTGTGAGTAACTCTCGTAGAGTAAATTAACATCGCTGTAAGCTTTGCTGATATCACTACACATTTGATGGTGTTTCGTTCACCGGCAGTTAATTATCCAGAAGGCCCCAATGATATTTATAATTGTGTGAGATTTTGCGTCTATTAAAAAAAAAATTGAAATCAATCTAGTGCCATTACTACGAAGATATTAAAAACAGCGACACCAGATAAACGATTGAATAAATAAAGAAAACAAATAAATAAACGATACTTTAAAGAAAAGCATCGAAAGTGAAAGAAATAACTTAGAGATGCCATCTGTATAATGTCTAATATATTTCTCTGTTGTAAATAATGTTGGGTTTTAGCAAAGTGAAGAGAACGAATAAATTTTATTTGCTGCTTATATGCAATTGTTTATTTCAAGATTGGTTTTTGTTCACGTGTAATTTATATAGTAGGTTAAGGATTAATAATATTATTGAAGGACACATATTATTCTGAGCAATAACTCAGAATAATATAAAGACAGGGATTGTAAGTGATATAAACGCAGCAAGCAAGATAAGTAAATAGAATAGTAATGTATAAAATGCATATAGTGTACACAGTAATTGATACTGTATATTGACGCTACGTGTATATTAGACGCTACTGAAGTGCTGTTTTAAAAGAATGTTCCACCTTGCATATATATATATAATATATATATATTATATATATATATATATATATATATATGTTGACATTAGAGAATGTCAACAGGCATTTCCTTTCTACAAATACCTATATATATATATATATATATATATATATATATATATATATATATATATATATATATATATATATATATATATATATATATATATATAATATATATATATATATATATGTATGTATTTATAAATACAAGCATTCATGTGGAACTTAAAGGAGTCAATGTTCGCATAAAATACGAAATGGGAAAGCGTAGGAATAACGATATAAAGAGCTGGATATTGTTATATATTGAGAAAACGTGTTCTGTGTATACAGATTCCTTTTAAATACTAGGTATTTGTAGAAAGGAAATGCCTGTTGACATTCTCTAAGGTATGGTAAAAAAAAAACTGGCAAGGAAATATTAGTATTTTATTGAGTTCCGTTTGATAATCTCGATGGGTTTTGTATAATTCTCACTGCACAAATACTTCAACTTAGCTTGTCAATCCTTCCGATATTAAATATCTTAATATTAACAAGAAATGTGATAGTGTCAACAGAAAGGCCGTATTACATATTCTACTGACATATGATATTCCAGATGAGATTGTCAAAAACATCACTATCAAGCTTTGTGCCAATAAAAAATAGTCGAGTAAAATAGTTTCTAACAACAATAGTAATGCTTCAGGAATACACTCTCGCTTTTTCCTTTGTGATCGTAATGGATGACATTCTCAGGTAAAGATTTGACTCTTTTCAAGCAGAAGTGTTCAAGATGTCAATAGAGTGCACATCTATTTGACTTTCACAATTCTGATTATCCTGCCCTCAGCAATATTTATAGATCTCCCTTGAGATTGATACAACCAAAGTCATTTTGTTTCTCAATATAAAAATACTACCTACATGTGCATCAATGTAGACGAAAGCCATCCGCCAATTTGTTCCAACAATAGCGCACAACTCAATGAGGGCAATGATTTTAAGTTTCTGATGATAAGTAATAGTTCCTTGAGACTAATCTGTACTGTCGGTAAAAAGCTTCTAATCATCGGTCGATCAAGTATTTCAAAGTAGACTGGACTTCTACATTTTACAGTGTATTCTTCAATGGAACTAAAACCTGAGCTATGAGGAAGGTGCAAAAGAGTCACCTTCAGAGACAACAGACTGCTCATGAGGACTCAAGACAACTCATTGCCGAAGCAGAAGATCAAACAAAATTTATGGACACATTTCACTATCTCTAATATTGTTTCTCAGTACAGTATAGGTTTCATTGGATTTTCGGCTAGTCAGATATTACATTTTAGATATTCTAGTAACCTAACAGTTTATTATTGGTAGGGATAAATTACATAAAATGGAGTTTCGACAAAAGATAATGAAGGGCACACGTTTTGGGCACGGCAATGTGGGACGCACCTCGGGTGCCCCTGCATGAAGAATAACGTAAACTGTGTGTGTTTTCAGTAAACACATTATTTTAGCCTCAGTGTATAGAGACCGTTGTGAAACCGTAGATTTATTTCTATATTTTAACTATTGATTTTCGCACATTTCGTGGCTCTGCAGCCGTCCATTTTCTGTACATTATCTTAATGGTTCTTCCATCCTTATTCCGATTATTGTGGTTAAAGTTCACAGTTCACATGTCTGCTCTTGTCTCTCTTACTTGCAGAAGTAATTAAAATAATATTAGCCAAGGAGTAAAATGCTTTTTTCCCCTCACTGCATAATTGTTTTCAGTTCTCTTTTTAACCTTATCTGCATATAATATAATAACTCTACACTCGCTATTGATAATATGACTGGGACCTGCGAAACTCTGTAGGAATACGAGCCAGTAATAAGAATTCATAATGAACACAACTCAGAGAGAGAGAGAGAGAGAGGAGAGAGAGAGAGAGAGAGAGAGAGAGAGAGAGAACACATAATGCTCATACAAATATTCCAACAGAGATCCGCTGTTGTTGTTTAGCTTAAGGCCATCTTTGTTTTTACAACTGTGACTTTCATATTGTTGTAGCGGTGTTTAAACTACATTATCTAATATAGTCTATCCTTTCCAGAGTGACGTTGCTTCGTTTCTGAACTCGATCCTAAACTGGTTGGGATTGAGAGCAATTTGAGAGCAAGTGTGTTGCCTTTCTCTCAATGCCTCATGCTAAGACCTTAAAGCAGCAGCAGTAGCATCAGAGGCAACAGCAAACATCCATTGCGTAGGATTCTCTCTTCTTTATTCATTTTATCGCTGCAAGTGTAGTTAATGTGCTTTCATGATACACTTCTATATTTCTTCATTAATGTTTACCATCTTAACACGATAACTACTCGACATTCTTTCAAATAATGCATAAGTCAATAATTTACCTTATATTATTTAATTACACTCTACATTTTTATAATATAACACTTTATGTTCGAATCCCGCTGAGCCTTTTTTTCTTTTGGGCTCGATAAAAATATAATATACCAAGCGACGGTTTGGTACTTACTGGAACGTCGGATTGAATGTCTCTCAATCCCGACCCAGTGTGCACCGAGTTCAAATCCGGCTGGTCAACTCTGTTTTTCCTCTTTCTGGATTCGATTAAACAGTACCGATTCCAGGCGATACATTGGCGCAAATATAAGAACATCGGAGTGGATTACTTGTGGTACTTCTCTGGTTCTTTGCACATTGAGTTTAAATCCTATAACAGCCTACTTATTTGGGAGACTTTATTCATCATCCCGCTGGACCCATTCTATTGCAAATATTCGAGTCCACCCATCTCAGAAGCCATGTAAACGGTCATATCTACTGCTATCTCTCATGACCAAAAAGTGCTAGTGTGGCGCTATTATTGACATCATTGTATTGCCAAAGGTTAACCGCTGAACGACTAGACTTAGAAATAAAGAAGTTCTTGTCATGACCATTCCATCTGATTAGAATTCGGTTGTCAGATAAATTCACTGCTTTTATTTTTCATTGGCAATTTTAATAAATCAATCAATAATATATTCCCCTTCATTGTTCACCACTTCAAAGCCTTGGTAGCAGAAATTACTGGGTCGTGATTCGAAGAATTCCTGAAGCTACGTTTATTGCTCCACATTGTAGTTGACTGAAAAGCCTTGCAGATAAATGGAGAGTTATAGAAAAAAATACAATCTGAAGGCACTATGTCAGGAGAATACGGTCTAATACGGCATTACAGCATTTTTTTAACGCAGGAGCCAAGAGTTGTAGTTTAAAGAAGTACGCCGTGTCAGTGGCCGGATCGTTTCAGCTGACTTGCTTTGTTGATTCGGTGCATTTGTTGAACGTCAATCTCTGCATTAAGCATGTGCTTTGTTTCGTACTGAATTAGCCCTTCCCAATTCCACCAAATGCAAATCATTGTCTTGCGTAGATACAACTCTGGTTTGGCTTGAGGTCTTGCTTGCTTGCTGGGACTCGGCAGTTCTTTCCTATGTTTTATACTGACGTAAAGACCCCAGTTTCATCGCCAGTGTTCACTAGTAGCCCGGTGTCGATTGAGTAAACCAGCGGTGATACAGGAGCACTGTAGTTTGTCTTTTTCGTTCAAAGCGTGTGGCGCACCATCACCGAGTTTTACGACTTTACCTATGAAGTGGATGTGATGAATGGTGATATCATGAGAACATCCCATTTGCTGCGCAGATCTCGTGGATGAACTCATTCAATCGTTCCTCACTGAACTGAACAGGTCGGCCAGAACGCGAAAACGTTTGGGAAGTCGGAATTTACTTCCGTGAAGCGTGAACATCATTTTTGTCCAGTTCTTTCAACTATAGCTCCTTATCTGTATACAACACAAATGTCTCAAGCAGCTGTGGTTGCTTTGGAACTTTCGTTGAAAACAGGTGTCGAAAATGCTCATTTTGTCTACTTAGAACTCCACAGTCAACTTCCTGAAAAGAACCAACGTTTATTCAAATTTCAAAATCGATAAAGTAAAGCTGTAGTGGAAGAATAGAGCAACAAAAAGTAAGTAAATTAATAAAGAAAATAGTAAAATAAAATGAAATAAAAACAGAACACTATGGTGAAAATATTTTTCGTATGAATCCAAGTAACATTGGGAAGAAACAAAAAAAAAATAACTCACCAACCATTATATCAGTGCTCATGTTGCATAATGCATTATTTTAATGATATATATTTCTTTACTACCCACAAGGGGCTAAACACAGAGGGGACAAACAAGGACAGACAAACGGATTAAGTCGATTACATCGATCCCAGTGCGTAACTGGTACTTAATTTATCGACCCCGAAAGGATGAAAGGCAAAGTCGACCTCGACGGAATTTGAACTCAGAACGTAACGGCAGACGAAATACGGCTACGCATTTCGCCCGGCGTGCTAACGTTTCTGCCAGCTCGCCGCCTTAAAATGATATAGTTTTGCGTGGCATATGACTGCTTTTTCTAGCAGTTCAAGCTTCTCTGCACCATTTCCCTAAGTTTGTGACTTTAAATAAATATCTCCATATAAGGAGAAATGCAGCAGATGGCAGAATCGGTATTTAGTCACGTCTCTTTATGATTTCAGCTCAAACTACTCAGGATCAATGTTTCATGAAGAAACCTCCTGAGAGCAATTGCATTGTTGTTAACAATAGTGACCACCCTAAATCAGTGACACTGGAGTTATGTAAAAATATAAAAACGGGAGAGATAGGTGAGAAGTGGTGGACGGTAGACGAAACGCATAGTAGTATCTGTTCACATTTATATATGTACATATACACACAGACACACATACTACCTATATACATTTATGTGTGTACATAAAACATTCGTAGACTACATACAAATACATTCATTCACACACACGCACACAAAAATATTTTCATGCTCGCGCG
Organism: Octopus sinensis; assembly: GCF_006345805.1. NCBI lineage: Eukaryota > Metazoa > Mollusca > Cephalopoda > Octopoda > Octopodidae > Octopus > Octopus sinensis. The sequence continues at coordinate 45,440,890 of NC_043009.1, forward strand.
CACACACATAGTTGCATGTACGTATATATATATATATAAGGCGAGCTGGCAGAAACGTTAGCACGCCGGGCGAAGTGCGTAGCCGTATTTCGTCTGTCGTTACGTTGTGAGTTCAAATTCCGCCGAGGTCGACTTTGCCTTTCATCCTTTTGCGGTCGATAAATAAAGTACCAGTTACGCACTGGGGTCGATGTAATCGACTTAATCCCTTTGTCTGTCCTTGTTTGTCCCCTCTATGTTTAGCCCCTTGTGGGCAATAAAGAAATATATATATATATATATTATATATATATATATATATATATATATATATTATATATATATAATATATATTATATATATACGTCGAAATAGATACATATTCACATGAATGTGTATGTATTCTTATACGTGTACCTCATAAGGAAGCAAATTTACAAACAGAAGGAAGGTTACTTAGCAATGAATGGTACGGTAGGTAGAACCATGAAAGAGAACACAGGTAGAGAGAGGGGGAGAGAGGAATAGAGAGAGAGGAGGGAGAGAGGAAGAGAAAGAGGGGAGAGCAGAAGAGAGAGAGAGAGAGAGAGAGGGTGCGAGAAAGACCAAGATCGACATCATCAAGTAGGCAGACACCATTGCGCTTCACAAGAGAGAAGCGGTAGGTAAGAGATTTTGACAATTACCTGTGAAAGGGGACATGATGAGTTCCGGTCTGTAAAGCAATGTGACGGTGTAAACCAAAATGGCGTAGTTGAAATGTGTGTGAGTACTTATGGGAAAAGTATTATGTGGAGGAGGGAGATAGGGGAGAATACCCTTAAAGATTTCCAACAAAGAGTCGAGCTATTGAAACTGATTCTTACTCAGTCGAAATAGCCATTAAGTGAAAGCTGAATAAGTCTCGCCAAGATGTTATGACTACTTACTTTATGAAGTAGATTGAGGGACAATCGTTTGCATAAGTATAGTCAATCCAGTAGTATAGGTACGGGCTACCCCAGAAGACTGACGAAGCTGTATCGTTAGGTGCTGCAGAGAAGGTGGATTAGATAGGAGTAACCATAGAGGTCTTAGACTGTGGGATTATTTCATGAAAATATAGACTGTTAGTAGAAAGATAGTTTCTGCAACCGTTCGGGTTGACTTATTCGCTTTCATTTGCTGATGGTCTCTTTTACGTGAGACAACTAAAGTAAAACTGCTTAGCAAAGAGTTAGCTTCTATATCTAACATTGGTTTACGCCGAGAAAACCTTTAACACATAATCGAACTTGGTAGTATATTGGATGCCAAGTAAAATACGTTTGTGCAAGTTATTTACAGAGATATTTTTAACAATATGCGGGTAGCAACGAGTTTCTCGATGAACTTATATGCAGTTGGGTGTCCTCTTCTTAATCTCTTCCTCTTTGCTTTTTATTATTCTTAGCAGAGGAGCTTAAGACTGACGTTTTGAAGAAACGACGGTATGCTGATGAGGTGGCCCTCAAAACGTAATCTGTTGATGAATTAGCTAAGCAACACCAAAGGCGGAAGCGCAGATTAGAATCGAATGGTCTTGAAATAAACATAGGAAAGACAAATGTTTTACATACCACAAAGAAGACATGGAGTGATAATAATCGATATGTAAAAAACAAATTGATAGAAATTCTGTTTTCTCTCATTCAGTGTATACTTTCAGGGTACAAAAAGTGTGGTGGATCAGGGATAGCGTGACAGAGCTGATGTATAAGAGGAGTTACTGGAAGAAACGCATACACATATGTTATATGGTCGGATGTCTCTCTTACATTTAGATTATAGCTTCTGACTTTCCATCCATGGCTTTACTTAAAGTAAAAATAACAAACCGAAGCTATACGTAGAAATAGAGAACTGTATTTTGTATCGCTTTAGAATAGTGATCTAATTCTTTATCAAAATATTTTTGTTTAACAACGATCTAAATCAATAACATAATTTTAAATGTTTTCATTTTTGCTTTTTATGATAAGAGTTGCTTGAAAATGATTTCGTAAATATACAATAATTTAGGAAATAAAAAAGAAAAAAATAGATTTTCATTATCATGAACACATACTAAAAGAACAAGTATTTTGTTAAAATAACATACATACAACTTTTACAAGAGAGATCTAGTATAATGGACGCCATATTAAATGAAGAATACTTCTGAGAGTTTCAGCTTGAAATAAGTGAAAAAGAGATCGAATTATCATTATTATTGGCAATATTACTTTCAGATTATAGATTCAGTAGTTTATCTTTATAGATTTGATTTCCTGATCCAATATCACTCTGCATATATTTCATTCTGTGTTATTGCAATACCAACAATAGATTTGTTTCCCTAACCAATTTACGTCTCGTAATATACAACATCACACGCGTTTATATATAGAATTTGTAAAATGATAATATTGTGTTGCTTAGCAAAATTTCCGCAGCATAAAAATTCAATTCATCCGAAAGTCGTGACCCACTTTCTATTGATAATTTCCAATTCCTTTGAGTAAAGGTAATGGATGCCACAACTGAATAATTCTTTGCATCAATATATTCGAAAATTCAAATGAAGCATCACTGAAGTTTCCACAAAGCATGCTGGATTGATTAGATGTTGCACTGTTAACGAAAGAAGCATCATTATATGTAGACGAACTGCACGGTTCACAATAATGTACAAACCAGGGGGTCGGTCAATAAGTTGAAATAAACCTCTAAGATGCTTTGCCCGATACAGAAACTACTGGAGCGACTCAGAGGTTTTGCAAACTTCCCTTCAGAACCCATTACAACGTTGGAAAGTAATCCTTATCGTTAACCGATAGCTCAGAGTAACAAGCGTCTCTGCCCTTACATTGAAGGCTTCACCTGAGTGGGTCACCGAACACTGAATTAGTCTCCGCCTGTAGAAGAGTTCCATCTGTGGTCTTTTGTCAATCAGTCAATTTGAAATAGTTTCAGCTGTCGTGCCTATCTATTTCAGTCGTTTGTATTTCGAGCGATCTTCCGCGGAACGAATGCTGCTGCGAAGCCACGGCAGCTGAATTCAGCAGGGAATGATGCATGCCATACGTTGACAAAGGCCGCATCGATCAAGAACTGATATTGAGATTTTTTAGCTGTTGAGAAACGCTGAGTTTGCTCTCCTAGGATACTTGTAGGCTCCACGATGCTGATTGTATTCGCGGTTCTTCAAGTGAGTAAAAAAATATGTAACCGGCGAATATTTGAAAATATGGGTCTGGTCGATTTCTCTTATTAGTATAAATGACACTGGAGTATGCTTTGCAGACTGGCAGATACGAAATAAAGAAAAAGAAAAATGCAATTTACTAGATAAGCTCTATCAGCTTATACAGTATGTGACACATTAATCGGTTAGCTTCTTAATTCTCTTTAGCATTTCAGTATGTTTGCTAACAGTGAAAAGCTCAGTAGACATGTTAAAATTAACAAATAGTTACAGGTGATCAGTTATAATTAATTTTTCTAAAAGGAAATCAATATTTTTATACAACACAGACACATACACATTTATATGAATATAAACTTTGTACGTGGCCATACCTTGTAGAATTCAGACTGCAATTACTGCCAAAAGTGGTCCTATCCAATATTAAAATATATTTGTTTGAAATTTTAAGGTGTTTCCATTAATTTGTCCAACACAAACCGATTATAGTAGTGACTCCATCTAAGTATATCTGAAGAAGGAATTTTATTCCGAAATATCATATCAGACTATGGATAACTAAATTACAACAGGTATATAGCCCATTGTATTATAGTGCATTGTTGTACCAGTCAAAACCTTTTTATTCTTTATATGTATATACATATATAAAGGTGGCATCACCTTTAAGGTACATCCAAGGCTTCGGCCCCGTGCCATCCGCCCAAAACAAAAATCGCACTCTCATCTCATAACAACAATACGGCACAATTATTTCACCTCAATTGGCCCCGCTCTCTTTAACATTACACCAAAACACATTAAAACAGAAACTGACCCTATAGGGTTCAAGAAGTCTTTGGACAGATTCCTTCAAGAAATCCCGGATAAACTCCCTACACCCGGATATGTCTCTGTAAACAATAACTCTCTACTTGAGTGGGCCATAGTGCCCAAATTCTGACTTGAAAGACTTCACCAGGTGGTGCTATTAAGTTAGACATGGCCTGGGCCAATAATGGCCGAAACCTATCAAAGTATCAAAGTATCAAAGTATATATATACACACCACATATATATATATATATATAGGGAGAGTTTACGAAAAAAACCAAAGACGAAGACAGGTGTCTTACAAAACAAACAGATGTATTCGCATAACGCTCAGGAATAGAAAAAGTCTTTTACGTTTCGAGCCTACGCTCTTCTACAGAAAGGGACACAGAAAAAAACAAGGCGAGAAAAAAATGTATATAGTGGCTAACGATAAAGAGGGGAGAGACAGAGAGAGTAAGAGAGCGAAACGAAAACCACATGTAGAGGTATGTGGTTTAGTACTTCGTGTTGAACTTACGATTGTGAGATGATTGTTTCAATTCGCAGACTGGTATTAACATTGAGTAGACATCAATTACTGCTATCTTTTGGAGAGTGATGAAAGTCTTGATACGTATCTCTTCTTTTCTGAAGCCTGCAAGAAAGTTGGAAAAAAAAAATATTATTTTGTTTATTTAAATATAAATTATTTACGAAATACAAGAATTGTGTTTCTATTCTATTTCAAAATTAATCATTGCGGCGCGCTTTCTTACTTAAATAGATCATAATCCCTCAGGGAATTTCCACTTATAGAAAACGTACCGAAATAGTAAATATTGGAAATAAAACTGTTGAATATAAATAGGAATAGAATGGAGAAATAATAAGAGAATGGTTAAATTTGATGAGAAATTATTGCTAAAATTTCATTAAAATCTGCTTTTCTTCTTAGAATGTAGATACAAGTATTTCATTATTCATAAAACGTGAATGCCAATGGAAATAATTCTGTACTCGAAAAAAAATGAAGTGAAATCAGCTAAATATAGAAGCGATTCATCCATAATTAACTTGAGTTTTGTCACATAATCCGATGATAATCCAACGTGTTTTCATTGGCCAACTTCTAAATTGGTACTGAAAATACACACACACACACACACACACACACACACACACACACACACACACACTCTCTCTCTCTCTCTCACGCACACACACACATTGTGGATTATTATGACAGAATTTCTGTGCATATCCTACCCGTATATTTTTTTGCAGGATGTATACTCACTTAGACTTCGCTTTAAAAAATCTTACCCCGAAGCCGACAGCGAAGGAAAAAATGTCTTAGAAACCTTGATACCGCTCCCTTTATGAGATCTCCATCAGCATAGTAGCTCCCACCGTGGCAGACAAGAAGTCGGAATTGTCTTGTTTAAGGGTATTCTATATATTACGTTAAGCCATTATACTACGTGCCATATATGGGATTACAAGTTTAATGTAATATGTGGATATCTTGGATCTCCAGGGAAGCACGTGTTTGCCATATATTCAGAGTAAAACTCATAGTCAGGAGTCTACCACGTTATGCACAGTAAGGGCTAATGCACGCTTATTTCATGCAGTGATTTGTTCCTCTTCTATGGTATTAATTAGAGCATGGTGAACTGGGCTACTTGGATGTATACACATTCATCACCATCGTCGTTGTCGTCATCATCATCATCCTCATATTAAAGCCCTGAACATTAATGTTAAGGGATAGGACACATACTTTTAGTCATTTACAGATAAGTGGATTGGAACAACGTTAAATGAAATGTTTTGCTCAAGATCACAACGTACCGCCCATTCTGGGAATTGAAACCAGGAACTTGTGATTGTGATTGCAACATACTAATGACAAGGCCATATTACCCATCTTCAAAAGGAATTGGGATACTGCGCTTTCGATCTGGCAATCGTTTTGTGAGCATGCCTTTAAATATCAACTGCCATGCAGCAAGGACATGTCGATATGTTCCTATGTTCAAACATTACAAAGATATACTGAGAGAGAGACAGAGAGAGAGAGAGAGAGAGAGAGAGAGAGAGAGAGAGAGGGGGAGAGAGAAAGATAGAGAGAAAGACAAAGAGAGAGAGAGTTTTAAAATTTACTTGTATAGAGAACACGTAGATGTACGTTATAAGTTATGAATATTTTCTTAAATTGCCATAGTGAACACCTATTATTCATTACACAAGCAAGTTTCCTTCTTTAACCTCGACAACGAAATACTTCGAAGATTAAAATAGCGTTGAATATTCTGCCAATGGTACCATTAATGTTACGCGTAACTAGCAACACAATGATCAATTGTTCTCTTCTGTGAGAGGATAAAGTTAATATTCTATTTTGGTAAAATTCTATTGAAATAATCGATAATTTTCATGTTAAAAACTCATAAATTTTTGCTCAAAGTTTTAATTTTAAAATAAATTTATATTGATTCTATCTTCGTCAAAATTCGAATATTTTTGTAAGGAAAGTAAGCAGATGTTATTTATTAAATACCTTTTATATTACTGGTATCGTAATTTTTTTAATGTATGCCGAATTGAGAGTTAAATTTTGTTGTGCTGTGGTTTAAAACTGAAGAAAGCATTTCATCATAGAGATGATAATGTGTAGACATAGTGATGTCTACACGCGGAGACGTTCCTCTCATATATTTGGAAATCGTTAATAGTTCAAGGGAAGATATATAGAGCTCGTGCATGGGTGAGACTGAGGTGGTTACTATATAAGGGATAAGAGGAGAAAAAGGAACACTAGATAGAAAGAGGAGAGAAAAAATATGAATGAAAGAAAGAAAGGAGAAAGTGAAGGAGAAAGCAGAGAAGAAATAGAAGGAAGAGGAACAGGTAGAATAAAAGAAGGACCAAGAAGAGGAGAAGAACATATCAAGTGGAATATTTGCTCGCAGGTCCTACCAAAGTACAAAAATGAGCTGGATGTAATCATGTTTCACTATTTGTTCGATAACTTACTTAATACAATGCATTTCTATTTTGCCTGGGAATAGCAGAAGAATGCATAAGAAAGTTTTTTCTTTGTCGTCATGTGCCTCTCATGCCGCAAATGCAATGTGCAATATGGTGTAGCCAATCTTGTTTCGCTGAACAAGTAACTCGAAAATAGAACCAAAAATGTCACAACAAATGTTAGGCTTGAACAATACTAAAGATATCTCTTGACTGTTGCACATTCGTAAACTAGTAATGAACTGCATCATAAAAATCACCCTTTGTTTAAATAACCAGAAAATATTTCACCTCACGGAAATTAATAACTTATTTTAGAGATAAAATGGTTTCCTGGATCCTAGATTTGAAGAGGTTCTGTTGTTATATTCCCAGATATACTACAGTGCTATATTATGTTACATTCACAGATTTACTACAGTGAGAATGTTTGTGTGTGTGTGTGTGTGTGTGTGTGTGTGTATAAAGCGTGTATGTATTTGCGTATATATTATACATACACACTTAAATATACATTTAAACAACTCCGATTTTTATGGTTTCCTATTGTGTGGTGCCATGGTACCCGTGTGGGATATAATAAACTTTAGCAGCAAGAGTTAAATGTTTCTGCTATAAAACCACTACCAGTCGGATGATCATTTTAGTGTACTTCTGTCGGCTCATATCCCTCGGTCGTTAACGTTGGTTTTCATTCTTTCGTTGTTGATACATGTAGGCAAATACAGAAGTCACTGTAACTGACTAGCACCCTTCCCATAAGTTTGCTAGCCTCATGCCTAAATTTGACACACTTATATAAATCATTAAGATGTCAACCAGAGGAAGAAACAGCACCTTACTGACTCAGAATTAAACTTACTTAGTTCCGTTTAATTCTTACGTATGTAAATATATGCAAATGCTGTGGTCAGCACAGATCAGTTTCTGCTGTTGGGTTTAGAAGAGAAGTGGGGAGGGAACAAAGTATGAAATGAAAAAAGAAAAAGCGAAATAGGTGTTAAGCCGAATGGCTTTGTTCAATGTGACCCACGGTGCTATGAAATAAATACTTGTGCATCGGAGTAGATTAAATTAAAAGGAGACAAAATGAAAATCGTGTAGATATCTTGAATAGAATTTTTGTTGAGTAAAGAGGAAAACTTTTGTGGGGAATAGCTGACAAAAATAATGATTAATGCAGAAAAATAAACGTTTGGTAGAAATTTACTGGTGTTCGATGAGGCAAAATAAGTCGACTTCGCGTGATAAAATTTACGAGATCCTACTTGGAAATGGTCCAGAAGCAAGAAGAATTTGATTTGAGAGTCGTTTGTTGTACGCTGACCCAAAGGGAAGTCAGTTAATCACATAGATATGCCAAGTTGTATTTTATACAACTGGAGATTATTTCCCAGATATTTTCATCGATATCGCTTTAACAAGTGTTTCCTGAGTTTTATCACGGAATCAAGACAATTTAGTGTTGATGTACAAAAAAAAAAATAGTGTTATGTTATCAGTAGATCTTTTGGAATAGAATTCGTAGAGTAATATTATTACTTATTCACCTCTAGGTAAATATAGTTATCATTTCTATAATTTTCAGATGAAGCTAGAATAAATAGAAATTATTATTATTATTGATATTATTATTATTATCATCAATGATAATAAGGAATCGAATTATCTAAATTACTTGGACATGTCCACTTATATAATTTGTATTTGCTTCAAGGCAAACGTTTCTTTTGATATTCAGGAAACAATCATCACTTGAGAGCGTTACATTTTTGTTTGCCACTATTAGTTTATTCTGTATCCAGACCGATTATGCTTATATGTGTGTGCGTGTGTGTGTGCAGACGCACGCGCGTGCTCGTATATATGTGTACATACATTTATACGTATCTGATAATTCAACACGTCTATTTGATCGTCAGTTGCAGGCTCAACGTCATTCAGAACGTATCTTTCACTCTTTATAGACGTATGTCAAACTCTCTCCTTGTCCCTTCGACAAGCCATAGCTTGAACAAGATCTCCCCTTTGTATGACTTATGTCCCACCTGTTGCTTTTACCAGGAAATTATGTCGAAAGTTCTACCAATGCAATTTTATTTGCCATGTCCCATAAATTATATTCGATTTATTAACTACTTAGGTGCAGGAGTGGCTGTGTGGTAAGTAGCTTCCTTACCAACCACATGGTTCTGGGTTCAGTCCCACTGCGTGGCACCTTGGGCAAGTGTCTTCTACTATAGCTTCGGGCCGACCAAAGCCTTGTGAGTGGATTTGGTAGACGGAAACAGAAAGAAGCCAGTCGTATATATGTATATATATATATATATATATATATATATATATATATATATATATATATATATATATATATATATATATGTGTGTGTGTGTGTGTATGTGTGTGTGTGTGTGTGCGTGTATGTGTATTTGTGTGTCTTTGTTTGTTCCCCCAACACCGCTTGACAACCGATGCTGGTGTGTTTACGTCCACGTAACTTAGCGGTTCGGCTAAAGAGATCCGATAGAATAAGTACTAGGCTTACAAAGAATAAGTCCTGGGGTCGATTTGCTTGACTAAAGGCGGTGCTCCAGCATGGCCGCAGTCAAATGACTGAATCAAGTAAAAGAGTGAAAGAGTACTTTAACATATAGTTGTTTATCACAAGAACAGAAAATAATAAAATATATTTGGTGTTGTTGGACATAAAGCGAAACGGTGTCAGTATTTGCAATTGGCAGCAATATTAAGATATTTGAAAAGCTTCGCTGTTGCTACAATGCAGTAACATCAGTGCGTTACATGACATTGTCCACAAAGAGTTCTTGTCTGCATTCCATGTCACAATCTTCACTCCGATAGTTCCTATACTGACGATGCAGATACCAATGGTGAAATTAGTGGTATACTGATATTTAGCGTATTAATGATAATTATTATAATTTTAACGAGAATTATTGTGTTAGTGGTAGTAATGTCCTTGGAAATATTAGTTTCAAATTTTGACTCAAGGCCAGCAACTTCAGGTAAGTAGATTAGATCGACCCTAAAGGCGGCGAGCTGGCAGAAACGTTAGCACGCCAGGCGAATTCTTAGCGGTATTTCGTCTGCCGCTACGTTCTGAGTTCAAATTCCACCGAGGTCGACTTTGCCTTTCACCCTTCGGGGTCGAAAATTAAATACCAGTCACGCACTGGGGTCGATGTAATCGACTTAATTCCTTTCTCTGTTCTTGTTTGTTCCCTCTGTGTTTAGCCCCTTGTGGGTAGTAAAGAAATAGGTATTTCGTCTGTCTTTAAGATCAGAGTTCAAATTCTGCAGGGGCCGACTTTGCCTTTCACCCTTCGGGGCCGCTAAATTAAATACCAGTTACGCACTGGGGTCGATGTAATCGACTTAATTCCTTTGTCTGTTCTTGTTTGTTCCCTCTATGTTGAGCCTCTTGTGGGCAATAAAGAAATAAGATTAGATCGACCCTATTACTCGATACGTACTTGTTTTATCGAATCCGAAAGGATGGACGGCAAAATTGACCTCGGCGAAATTTGAACTCAGAACAAACTAACAGACGAAATGCAGGATAAGCATTTTGCCCTGTGTTCTAACGATTCTGCCAGCACCCTGTATTCAACGGCGCTGGAAATACTAGTGATGCTTCAGATGATATTGTTAGTAATACGACTGAAGTCATTGAGGGTTAAAGAAATGTAGGGATTTCTATACTCTTACTCTTTACTCTTTTACTTGTTTCAGTCATTTGACTGCGGCCATGCTGGAGCACCGCCTTTAATCGAGCAACTCGACCCCGGGACTTATTCTTTTGTAAGCCCAGTACTTATTCTATCGGTCTCTTTTGCCGAACCGCTAAGTAACGGGGACATAAACACACCAGCATCGGTTGTCAAGCAATGCTACGGGGACAAACACAGACGCACAAACACACACGCATATATATATATATACATATATACGACGGGCTTCTTTCAGTTTCCGTCTACCAAATCCACTCACAAGGCTTTGGTCGGCCCGAGACTATAGTAGAAGACACTTGCCCAAGGTGCCACGCAGTGGGACTGAACCCGGAACCATGTGGTTGGTAAACAAGCTACTTACCACACAGCCACTCCTGCGCCGATCTATATGGTATTGGTTTTCGTGATGGCAAAGTTGTTTTATTTTTTCGAAGGTCAGTTTTGATTTAGCAGGGTTTTAACTGATTGATTTGTAGTATGACTTGAGACGGCCAGGTGTATCCAGTGTTAACTCGGTAAAGACAATGAAAGCGATAATGTTGGTGAAAGTATTTCGGCTGATAGTTGTCGTTTTGTATCATATCAGCCCCTATTCTTACCAAAGACGTTCCAGTCATTATCACCCCATCTTTATCAGATATAGTGTATCTAGGACTACATTATGCAACGTGTTTTTCTTTTTAATAAGACGGTTGGGTATTCTTTTGCGGCAGATATCCTAATTTCATGCTGCAAAAGGTGGTGTTCATGAGAATATTGTTGCTGATGGTTGTGATGATGATGATGATGATGATGATGATGATGGTGGTGGTGGTGGTGATGATGATGATGATGATGATGATCGTGCCGCAAGTGTGCTAGTGGCAATAGTGACACGGATGATAGTGATAGTATTGCTGTAGTGTAGTGGTGTCGATGATGTCTATGGTGGCGTTGTTTTATTTTAAGGTCTGTGTTGTTAGCACTGATAACAGTGATTATTATGGGGGGTTAAGGACAGGTAGCGGAGATGTTGTTGGTATTAGCTGCGAAGTTATTAATTTGTTATAGAAGTAACAACACTGAAAACACTACAAGTAGAAATGCGCAGAGGAAAAAGAAGCTAAAGATTGTGATTATTCGAAAAGTCGAACTGCTTCAAACATAAATATAAACATTACGTCTGCTGGATATAAATTATTTATATGTAAAGACGAAATAGTATATACACAAATTAAATATTTTGGCGAGTTACCAAAATATTGGTACCTATTATTGTTCCTACTCTACGTAATAAAACCAGATATCTTTAGAGTAGGAATATTCAATATATTCTTGTATTTTCCCTTTAGAAATAATTTCCTTGTAGGAGATTCTTTAGCTTCTCTGAGTTTAATCTCGTTACACTTATTCGATTTAACTATATGTATGCAGGCGAGCAAGCATTTTAATAAGGTCTATATTTTCGGAACATTGATAGGAAGACATAATTTAATGAAATCGGTGTCAGAGCCTTTTTGAAATGTAGCATATGCATGAAAAATATAGGAAGCTATAAACCTTAGCAACCCTGTGTGAGCTGTTGGTGCATAACACTGCCGACTGAAAGAAATATGACGTCATAGGTTGCTTCTGCAGTCGATAACGCTTTCATGATCATTCCTGTGTTTCTTTTTTTTTTTTGAATAGCAAATTTATTTTACAGATTAAGAATTTCTTAGATGTTATCCACATGATGTTCAATAGGTAAAGTTATTGCCAGTGCATTTCATTGATATTGAGTTGCGCTGTATTATTGGGAGTAAAGTCACTTCATCTGTAAAACCCTAAATCAATACTTCTCAAATTTTTTAACTATCGCACTCCGCTCATGTTTTACTCGTATTTTGTGGATTCTTGCTTCGATTCTAATTCCCTGATCCATTATTTTACGTATATACATGTAATATCAGGCCAGAATAGTTTAGTTTGATGTGAATAACTTACCACAATGCCACAATGTTATAACGAATACTTTTATTATTGGTGGCACATATTCGCTTTTATTTATTTGTTTATCGACATTTCGAAATCTATTATTATTATTGCAGATGTGACCGTTGTTATTGTTGTTGGTGCGAACGTGGCAAACAATTTCATTGCTTTTAAAATGCTTTAAAAGTCAATATTTAAATAGTGATGAAGCACTAAAAGAACTGTATAGAAGCTTCTATTCCCTATTCCTACTGTCTTATCTGTTTCCTAGTACTACTGTCCCTCAGTGGAGCAGTACCACCCACTGCGAAAAGCATTGATTTAAATAATCCTTTCTACTATAGTCACAGGGCTTGAAATCTTCGAAGAAATTGCTCGAAGATTACATAGACCCCAATGCTTGACTGATACTTATTTTATCGACTCTAATAAATGAAAAGCATAATCGAAAATGGAGGAATTCGAAGTTAAAACGTACAGAGACAGATGAAACACCGTTAAGCATTGTACAGCGTGCTAACCATTCTGACAGCTTGCAGCCTTAACTGTTCTGGACAATAATCTTAACTACATACATTTGGCTGTTTGCTAGGGATGTAAATTCTATATAATTGCTCAGTGCATCGTTATTATTCAACAAGTATAGCAATTGGCATGTGGATAAAAATAAATTAAAATTTCATAAACAATTAACATCGTAGAAAATCCAGTCCCTGTCATGTGATAACAAACAAAATTGTCATGATGTGTCACATTTGTCGCATCGCTGCTACCTGACCATTGATGCATTAGTAAATAAAAATTTGAAATTAACTTCATAGTTTTCGCTACTATGAAATGACTAGAATGACTGTTACAATGCAAATGTTTAACTTTCAACAGAGTGTCTGATCATGTTGGTTGGTACAGAAATACAATTCTGAGAATAATATATTATAAAAATAAATACAAGACGCATTGCACTTTGTCTTTGTGTGCTGACATGGGGCCAATTTACGTCGAGTTGCCTCATTATGTCACTTCTCTCCTCGAAAAGTCTGTAATTTTTGAAAATGCGAGTAATTTTCAAAGTTGTGCACAGTGTTTTGCCTTTACTCATTTTCTGTCACTCATGACACACACTTTCAGTCTCTATTTCTCTATTCATCTCCCCTCTTTCTTTCATTTCTGTTTCCTTTTCCTTTATTTTATTCTCACTTGTCTGCCATATTTTGTCCATCTTTCTATCTTTTTGTATTTCTCTCCTTTCTTTCTTACGTTTCTTCTTTATTTCGTTGTTTTCTTTCTTTCCTTCTATATCTGTTTGATTTATTTGCATGTAGCCGATTGTAAAAATAGAGCAAGACTATTTTTCTATTTCCGTTGATTAAAAAAAAACAGCAAACAAAGTATTCAAATCCAATGTTACTTATTTAAAAGATAAAAAAAAAATCCTTACATAGAGTAACTGAGACATTAATCGCTATGAGAATGTTAATGCTATTGATATCTCTTCATAAACGTCATGGAATTTGATATACTCCGTTATGGTTGTAAATTCTCTAAGCTAGAACGAATTATGCAAATAAATATTTTATGATAAACTTAAATTTATCTGTATTTTAAAATCCTAGTTTGCTTGTGGAAACTTAGAATCGCTTCTGTACGCTGACCTTTATAAAATGGCAGTTCATAAAATAGCTGCTTGATAGTCTCTAACTTCTCTAGATGTTTAAATACATATTTATTATATTTTGTGAAGTAGTTGACCTTAGAAAATTAACTTAAGATTTCTTCAGAAAATTGAGAAACCATATATTCACATTCAGCAAATTGCAATTAGTTTGTTCATGGCAAACAAAATATGTATGAAGAAAAGGAGTTGAATATTTAAACAAAACGATAAAATTTTCTCAGAAGAAAAAAAAGGAAAACTATATATTTGTCTAGTTAAATGGAGAAATGCGTTTATCAAGAGAAAAGGTAAATATTTAATCAGAAAATTGAAAAAGTATATATAAGTAGAATTAAATAAGAATGCAAATACGAAATAAACTGAAATTTGCACTTCGTTTTATTGAATTACTATGCGATATGTGACACTTTGGATGCAAAAAGATAAAGAAGTATCATTTGAATTGGATCTTAGCCAATATCATGGGCGCACACACATGCATATGTATGTATGTGTGTGTGTTTGTGTGAGTGTGTGTGTCTGTAGGTGTGCATGTGAATGTGAGTGCTTGCATGCTTTTGCATGCATATGTTTCTATAAAATAGATATAAAGATATTTCACATATATATATATATTTACATGGAGAGAGTGAGAGGGGGAAATAGATAAAACAAAACAAAACAGGAGAGTTTGTTCCTAAACCATTTAGTTTATGAACATATAATCTTGTTTTGACTTGTTTTTAGTATTGTACTCAATGACCTCTCCACCACTGCAGTTCAACCGAGTTGAATTCAGTCTGACATGCGAATCAGACCACCTCTCGATGCTCACTGCGGATGTAAAGGAATACGCTTGGAATACTAAATAATTATTTGTCGTGCGACTCAAATACATGTATGCGTGTGTGTATACAAGTTTATGTGTGTGTGTGCATGTACGTGTGTTTGTGTGTCTAGGTGGTGCCCCAGCATGGCCGCAGTTTAAGAACTGAAATGAAAGCCAAAGTGACAGTATATAATGATGCAGAAACGTATACGTCCTAGGCTCCTATGACGTCATTCATAACCAGACAGTGCGTTTACAGTGCGTTTACAGTGCGTTTTCTATAAGGAGAAGTGTTTTTACTTGAGACATTTTCTGCAACATATTACGACATATACATATATGAACACACACACTCACAGATATATAAATATATGTATATATATACAACTTATAAATAAGGGCAAACGAAAAAATTTCTAATGCCAAATATGCCGAAAATTGGACATTTACCATATAATTTTTTTCCCCAGTACACACGCTACTCGAAAAAAGGCCGACAGAATTCTCTAAAAAATTTCATTAATTCCATATCGGACAGATTTCAGGGTTAGCTCATAAGAGCCCTCCCTTCTTCCATGGGTATGAGTAAGTATCTCATTTACTTCTTTGCCACATGTATCGTTGACGAAGGGAGGGTTCTTTTTGAACTAACCCTGAAATCGGTCCGATATGGTAATAATGGAATTTTTTAGAGATTTCTGTCGGCCTTTTTTCGAGTAGCGTGCGTACTGGGGAACAAATTATATGGTAAATGGACAATATGTCCAATTTTCGGCATATTTGGCACTAGAAATTTTTTCGTTTGCCCTTATTTATAAGTTGTTTATAATTTAACCTTTAAAAGTATTTTTTAATATGCTGGCCATCGATAGAATTTTTTTCGAAAAAATGTTATCCTACATTATATATATATATATATATATGTTGGACAGGACCACCCGCATCAAGCTCATCAGTAGCACTGCTCTACCTGCAATGTTATATGGTAGTGAAACATGTGCTACTACAAAGAGAGAAGAGCAGAGATTGCTAACGGCTCAAAGAGCCATGGAAAGGTCAATGCATGGAATTTCGTTGAGACAGAACATCAGTAGCGACGTCAGCAGACAGAAGTCTGGCGTGAGGGATGTCTTCGTAGAATATACACGCTGCAAGTTTAGATAGGCTGGATACGTCACTCGGCTCACCGATATTCGGTGGACCCGCGCTGCTGTCGAGTGGTATTCGCGACGGCGGAAACGACCACTCGGAAGGCCTCAATGACGGTGTAGTTACGATTTTAGGAGGGCGATTGGGACCACGTAGATTTGGAAGGTGCGATCCAGAGAAGAGTAGACAGCGTGATGTGACCAGCGTTGTGAAATGGACGCCTGGCGGAGAGGTCGGTCTAGGTGATCAAGGTGATATATATATATGCATGTATATATATATACATATATATATATCTTATAATCAAGGAGGTAAAATCTTTATAAGGTTTTATCATATAGGTAAAGAGCCTTTTGGCGTCTACTTCTCGCATATGGTACTACGCATTAGTGCCCTTACTATATTTATATTTATATAATTGTATATGTATATATATATATATATATATATACTACGTACTAGAGTTGCATTTTTGTCTTTTTCTCCGTTTAATTATATATATGTTCATATATATATATGTATATATGTATATATATATATATATATATATATATTATATATATATATATATATATATATATATATATATATATATATATATATATATATAGAGAGAGAGAGAGAAGAGAGAGAGAGAGAGAGAGAGAGAGAGAGAGAGAGACAGACATACAGACAGACAGACAGAGAGAGACAGAGAGAGAGAGAGAGGGAGAGAGAGAGTTAGAAATACAGAGAGAGAGAGGGAGAGAGAGTTAGAAATACAGAGAGAGAGAGAGAGAGAGAGAGAGAGAAGAGAGAGAGAGAGAGAGAGACTCAGCAGCTGATATCCAGAGTTACTCAATATAGAAAAAAACTTAGTAACGCACAAATGATTTGAACTTTCAAACTTTACTGAGAAATGCGGTGGGACCATGTATAGTGATAAAGATGCAAGTAAACAAATAAAACTGCTTGGGCTCCACATATAAAATATACATACATACATATATACATGTAAAGAGAGAGGAAACAAAGACTGAAAATGTTCAGACGATGAATATTCATGTATAAATCTATAAATATTTATATATTAACAGAGAAAATTACACTGAGTACAAAGACTGAATAGATGGTATCGTTACAGGTCCGACAGCCGTTTCTGGGGACCTTCTGAAACAGCTGTCGGACCAGGTTTATTTCTTTGTTTGCATCCTTATGTATGTATGTATGTATGTATGTATGTATGTATGTATGTATGTATGTATGTATATATATTTATATTTAGTTTTTGGACTTTGGTTTGCAAGATTATTTATGTGAGTTCGTGTGTTGAAGCATATTCCGTTGTGTCGGGGGTCAGGGGAATCATTCTCTTTTGGTGCCTTATAAATTTCCACCTATTTCCCTTTTATTTTTCTAAAATTTTCGTTGCGTCTTGCAACTTTTTCAATAGTTTTGACTCTGTCCGTTACTGACACTGCGTTCCTTTTTGTTTGTTTGTGCGCATGTGTTTGGAGGATCAACATACAGACGGATAGTTACATAGGTTATATGAACAAACAAGGATACATACGCAAATGCAGACTGAGCGGGCAGAAACGTGAGCACGCCCCGCGAAATGCGTAGCGGTATTTCGTCTGTCTTTTCCAAATTCCGCCGAGGTCGACTTTGCCTTTCATCCTTTCAGGGCCGATAAATTGAGTACCAGTTGCATAGTGGAGTCGATTTAACTGACTGGCCTCCTCCCTCTAAATTTTGGGCCCTATGCTTTGAGTAAAAAAGAATTTCGTTCAAGTTTACTGAAATTTAATATGTATTCAATGCATGATGTATCATTGTTGGGCCCAAGGCCTAATGAGTAGCCCTCCACGGAAGCTAGATTAAAAGCCGTCCTATCGGACAGCTTTTAAGCAAGTCATATATATTCATATACGTAAATGTACGTACATCTATGAATACACACGCACATATATACATGGCCACTTTCATTGACATATATATTCGAATACAGTGTATATATATATCAATGCACACTTTCATTTACATATTTATACGAATACAAATATATGTACACATTTTCCTATGAATATATAAATATAAATTTACATATATATATATTCATTAAAACATGCAATGAATAAAAATATATATTAAGACATTCGTATAGGAGAACCAATAATTTTTTGTTTAGTTACACTCCACTTAACTCGTTCAATTAACCTAGATATTTTCCAATGCGGATTCATTAACAGATTCTAAGCATATCATGTCCACCATCTGTGACAGTATAGGCATATATTTCGCCAAGCCATATTAAATTTCTCTTTGCATTGCATTGTCATTTTTCGTTGATAGATTGGATTGTCTTCTCTCACGATTACGTTACGTTCGTCAGACACACTTATAGATTCTTTGGCTATTCCACAAGAGAATATTACCGCCAGTTCTAGAGGATTAGTTAAGATAGCGTACAAATGTTGAAACAAACTAAGAACTTCGCCATTGTACTTTGTAAGGGCATGTAAACAAATTCTTCTTCTTCATCATCATCATCATCATCTTCTTCTTCTTCTTCTTCTTCTTCTTCTTCTTCTTCTTCTTCTTCTTCTTCCTCCTCCTCCTCCTCCTCCTCCTGCTCCCCTCAATTCCTACCCCTGTATTCCTCCCCTTCTCCTCTCTTTCTGCACTCACTTGCACACACACACACACACACACATACACACACATACACACATACAGACACACACACACACACACGTACTCAAAAGACACAAGAACTAGTATTAGCGGAGCTTAAACAATACGATTAGAGATAGGAAAACCTGAACAATTAGTTACTCGTGTGTCGTTGAGTGGAGCAGACAATTAAACAACAACAACAACACCAACAACAGCAACAGCAACACTTATATTTTTTGTCTATAATGATATTTATAATTCCCGTATTATTTCTATGGCTTCGCTATTGATCTGTTACCTTTAAGTACAGTGAGGGGTTTTGGTGCATATTCTTACTAACATTAGAATATCTTTTTAAATCTGTTAATATTCGTAAGACTCTAACAGAGAGAGAGAGAGAGAGAGAGAGAGAGAGAGAGAGAGAGAGAGAGAGAGAGAGCACATTTACAAACAACGTAAAAACTAACGTAAGTGGATTTTGTTTAATGTACTTAGTGCTTTCTTCTAGATATTTTATAGAGTGTGTAATACACTTATATGTTTTTGTGTGTGTCAAAAACGATTCTGAGTACATTTATTTGCCTTATTTACCTTTTTTCTGAATTATGTTATTTGAACAGAAATTTTTCGGCGGTAGGTAAAAGTATATTTACTCAGATGTGGATGGAGCTGTAAAATAAAAATGAAATTAGATATCTGAATATTGTTATCGAATAAGTTTTGCTGGGGATGATGGTTGTTTGCTGGCGCAAAACTATAAATATAAAAAAAAATATTATACACACACACACACACACGTATATGTCTACATATCTTGTTTGTGTGTATATATATTTTCACACACAATCCATGTACGTATATGTATATACATATAAATACATATCATATATATATATATATATATATATATATATATATATATATATATTTGTATTCATATATGCACATATGTATATATACACACGTATGTCTAAAGATGCATGTATAAATAAAAACATACGCACACGTCATCATATATCTATCCACCCGTTATTCGTTCGCTCTGACTGTCTCTGTATCTATGTATGTACATACACACATGCACACATACATTTATATGAATATATACGGGTGTTTCTATATATATATATATATATATATATATATATATATATACATTGTGTGTGCGTGAGTATATAAATATAGACATAAATAAAGACAGATAGAGACTGATATATTGCAATTTTGAATAAAATGATTGGAATTATTGAATCTTTGGAGATAATGCAGAATTTTCAAATGTAAATTGAAGAAAATTATTTATATCACATGCAATAGTTTCGCCATGCCAAAAGTATTGTTTCGATATGTAGAAATATGAAGCACAAATCGCTAACTCTCTTGCTCTTGTGGAAGTTATACTTATGATACTGGAAATAAGGAATTCCCAAGTGTTCCGCTTTTGGAAATTGAATCGATGAATATGTGGCGCATTTTCACTGAATTAAATTCCCACCGAGGCTAATTTAAATTTTCATATTTCCTGGGCTAATGCAATAATGTAACAAGCAGGTCTGTAGATTTGGTAGAATTCGCAGAACGTCAAACGTGATATTTTGTAGTATGTGTGCCCTACGGTAGCTTTCTGGCTTCGTGCATATGAACCCTAATTCACCGTTCTATTTAATTCAGCTTCTTGGGCCTTGACTTGGTTTATTATACCTCAGTGCGTTGCAAGTATTCGGGTTAGTTTCTGGTTTGAAATTAACGTCCTTCATTCCTCCATTCAGTTTTAGTACCACTGAATGAAAAACTTTCTCAACCATTGACACTGCTTAATTCTCAGAATAAACAGTGAAAAGAAACTCCGCCAGTTGTAAGGCAAATTGTTTTGAAATTTTGGAAAACGTTATATTAAAGTAATCGAAAAATTACATTAATTTTTCTGGAACTCCCGTTGATGACTATGATTGGGTTGGTTTCATTATTGCGTTTTTTTAGTCAATGCAAGCCTTCAAGAACGCCCAATAAATAACTACCAATAATATTTATAATACTTAGGGCTGGCAGAATCGTTACAATACCGGGCAAAATGCTTAGCGGTTTATCGTCCGTCTTTACGTTCAGAGTTCAAATTTACCATAAGTCGAATTTGCCTTTCATCTTTTCGGAATGGATAAAATAAGTTAAAGGTGAACACTGGGGTCGATATTATGGGTTCGATACTACGGGGTTGATGCTATGGGGTCAATATTCTTTGTAAGTATATATGTATTCATGTGTGTACTACGAATTTCTACTGAAAACTTATTATATGTGTGTGAGAACTTAAAAAGTTTACAAAGCTGTCATTTTCATTTGGTTAATACATAGCGATTAAACGCAAAAATCTAATTGTATTTAAAGTCAAAGATAAATATTTTTCTATAAGTTAATGCGTGCACTTAGTGATATTTAGCTAACTAGAAAAAATCTTTTGAAATTAGCAACAGAAGTATCGGCACCAGACTTTCATTTCCGTATATATTTTGCAAGGATTTGTAATGGATTATGTGAAGTGAGGATAGATCTAATGATTTTAATTAAAATCTTCATGAGAAAAATAAATCGAGTTTATGATTGATAGTTGAACTGTAGATCTAGCTGAGGAATGAGGTGAAGTGTTAACTAGTCTTATTTTCACAAATTGAAGCTTATTAAAGAGACTTTTGGTCATGTGCCAGTTACATAATTACTGTTTTCGTTTAACGAAAAAAATTGATGATTAATGCCATTAAATTTTGTGGAATTTTTGAAACTTGTGAGGTCAAAATAAATATTGATAAGTTATGGAAAGGTTGGAATAAACGAACGACTCGTAGTTGATTGCTGAATTCTGAATGAGAAGACTTGAACAAAATGTCTAGGGGGTGATACGTGGGAATATGAGAAAGTAGTAAGGAAGAAAGAAAAGTGTTCATCGTTTTGCGCAGGATAGAAGCGCCCCGAAATTGACTGCCATATATAAGCATGCAGAATTCAGCTGCTTTACGTCCAGGTCAACGAAACTAACGAGGAGAAATACCATGAAAGATGTAAACCTTGCGCAATTCGTAATTCAACGGCTAACTACTACTATCTAGCATTAGATTCATTCAATTCATCGATTAACATTTTAGCATTACGTTCAACAACATCCACTTTTACGCAGATTTTTCTCTAATCTCTCCTCACCAGGCATCATCCAGATACAACCGAGATATTAGACTTCAAATTTGCACTGATTCCACGAGCATACACCATAAAAGCAGAAAGCATCCTCTAAAGGCGACAAGCTCATCTTGACTTAGAGATGACTGACACATACACACATATACACATACACACATACGCACGCACGCACACGCACAAAAACATACACAGAGACACATACTTGCGCTACTCATACCAAGAAACGATTGTCGATGCCACTCTTCCGTAAACAACGTCACAACTAAGTTAAGCAAGTACTGAATACAAACAAATATCGTTAGGTAATCCGTACTTAACTTTAAAACTTCGATCTACTTCATCTATTACAACGACATATTATGGATGTTCGGGTATTACATTCTAATATTTTAAGATAACGGTATTTTAAAGATCAATAATAAATCTCTGAACGAGGTATAGACAGTAACTGCACGACAATGTGAAGTATATTTGCCATCTAAATATGGCTAACCACTAAGGGTGGATGTTACTATAGCTTGTAGCCCCAGGAGAACATCTTCTCCAGCTGGCTATTGACACACTTTCTGTGCCCTATCGGTATTTGCAAGAGAGGTCTCCTGGGGCTACAAGCTACAGTAACATTCACTCTTAGTGGTTAGCCATATTTAGATGGCATATATACTCCACATTTTAAAGATCGTTGCATAGAAAGCATAAATATTATATTTTGTCAACGAAACAGTGGGGATAACGAAACAGTTTAGATTTAGTGAGCTAAACAACAGTTGAAATTTTGACGTTCTCAGTTAACTGACGACAACTATCCAATTTCCGTTTTGCTTCTAAGTTTCTGAAACACGCTTGGGTTGACATACGAATAGATACATATGTATCTGTGTATAATTCAGCGTGTGTGTATGTGTCTCCTAAATTCATTGATATGTACAGTCAACAACAAGGTCGATTGAACAATACAGTTGTTCTGACATATTCTGGTATACCATAAATACAACTCTCTCCCTCTCTCCTTCCCTTCCTCTCTCTCTCTCCCGCTGTCCCCCTCCCTCTTTCCTTCTATTCTCCCTCTCACATACACAGAACTCCATGCACTCCCCATGTATGTACAACATTTATATAATTGTTCTGTGTGGCTTAAAAATATCTCTGCATCTCCCTACCGTCTATTTCATAAATATTCAAAACTTAACGAAAGCTGAAATTAAATTGGCATTAGAAAAGATGAATTAGAAAGAAAAAAAAACAACTTTGTTTTGTATTCATAGACTTGGTACTATCTGTTATAATGCTACTGACGGGAAAAATATAGTTTAGTTGATTCTTTCTCCAGGTTTTGGCTTCATAATCAACTTTCAAAGGTAAAAATGTTTTTCGTTTTGTTCTGTTGAAGTAATTCAATAAGAAAATCTAACGCAACAGACGAGGCTGTAACACCATGCCAGAATGTAAGAAATCTTGGCGTTGCCAACGTAAAACAATACATTCATTCTCACATCTAGAACGTTGGCGTCTGGCTCTCACTTGCTTATCGATATCCGTTGATTGTTGGAAGAGATACAATGCAGTTTCGTTATGATCGTCTTCTGACGAAGATTTGGTTATTTGACCTTTGCAAGAGACAGAAACTACTTTGTAAATATTGAAAAAAAAAAAAGCAAAAATATTTGAAAGTGAGCTGTTATTTTGAGCTACTTACATGTTTTGTGCTGAAATATTGTGCTCTACAACTTATATAATACACGTCTAATAATATCGGTATATAGTAGAGGCGCAGTGGCCCAGTGGTTAGGGCAGCAGACTAGTGGTCGGAGGATCGCGGTATCGATTCCCAGACCGGGCGATGTGTGTGTTTATTGAGCGAAAACACCTAAAAGCTCCACGAGGCTCCGGCAGGGGATGGTGGCGACCCCTGTTGTACTCTTTCGCCACAACTTTCTCTCTCTTCCTGCTTCTTGAGTAACGCTGCGATGGACTGGCGTCCCGTCCAGCTGGGGGGAACACGTGCGCCACAGAAACCTGGAAAACGGGCTCATGAGCCTGGATAGGCTTGAAAACGGCGACAAAAAATATCGGCATATAATCTCTCTGTGTCGTTTCCAGTCTCCTTTCCTCTCTTGCATACACACATACATTCATACATTTATAGTCGATTATACTAAAGAGATAAAACAAGGTTGAACATTTCTAACATATTTATCTATTAGTTAGTTGAATAAATTCGTTTTAATATCACCATAATCTATATGTTTCCTCTGCAATAAAATATTAATGTCTTATACTAATGTTTATCGGAGTATATGGAGAGTCAATATTCTTTATTGAAATTTTGGACAAAATTTTGAGCATCAGGTAAGTTACTTATAGACTGTGTTTAGTGTATAGTTAAGTATGACTAATCTTAGTTTGTAGTTAACTATAGGACTATAGTATTCACTTTGGTTTTGAATACTTCTAGGACTAAATTTGACTTCTAGTTACCTGTAGGATTAATATACTAAATTTATCCATGCCACTGGTTAACCTTGTATCTGTCTAGCGTGCCTGGATCATAAAACATTGTACAGATATGAACCAAGAAAGAAGAGTTCATTTTATGAAGTCAAAAGGAAACTAAGTTTCCAATTGATTGATCCTTCTGAAATAACAGCCAAATCTTCTCTCGCACCTTTCAGTGCAATAAATAGTCACGGCTCGTATACCATTGGAATGTTTGCTCAATCACGCTATCTGATTGTGACTAAATAATAATTCAAATCTGTTTGTAGCAGGAATACTTCTACGTCTAAACATATGGGTGTAACATAACCGTGTTTACCTTGTAAATGTGTGTCTTTTATAAGAAATCAATATTAGGAAGCATCGAAAAGATAATGGTTCTTAGTTGTTACCAACTTTATAAGAAGATTTGTTATCGAATTTCTATTGTTTCCAACAGGTTTTTGAAAAGTACATTTATTATGATCAGAAAATACATTTTCCATACATCAAATAAAGCAAATATAAAGAAACGATTATTTTTCATATTGATTCTGAAGCATTATTTTAATACCTTTTATAGTTTAAGAAGTGGCAAATAAACATGACAACATTTGTGCATCTAAGATAAATCGTATTTTTCTATAGAAATTATATACATTTTTTAGTCTGTGTATTGGTGGTGCATATTTGTAAAAATATAAATATACACATACACACAACCACAAATATACAGACATTATATATACATACACGCACGCAAACACATCTGCACGCATACACACATGCATAGGTATACACATACATATGCTGATGTATTGGCGTTCGTATAAAAGTGTGCATAAAGCTTATCGAGACTTTAGAATAGATTTAATATGCAAACATCTCTAACGTCTGAAGATTAACAATCTCCCGAATACTGATAAACTACCGCAATGACACGACGTGTACACAAAAGTATTAAAGCAAGAACTGTCATTTTTTCTTCTGTATTTGCAGACTGGTTATATCACTTCAGATAGATTTTAAGATAAATAACCTCACTTTATTTTATTTGATTGATAAAAAAAAAGTCTAAATAACTTATAAAACTTAAATATAGGAAAAGAAGAAAAAACATAGTTTCACAATATATTTTCACATGGAAAAAGACATTCCACATCAATATCTTATAACTCACAATAATTCACCAACTTTTTATTGACAGATTCAACAGGGAATCAAAAGTAATTGTCATAATTTTTTCCACATATCTCTGAATTAAATTGTGCATAGGGGACAAAAATAATTTGTCACATTATCACACATTCTGCGTTCAAATCCCATTGGGTAGTTTGATGTTGTTCATATTGTGGTACTTCATGAAATTAGTTATGTTCAGAAGATCGGAACTCTACACCCATAGCAATGTTTTGTGAACTAACGACAAAAATGGGTGCATATCATACCGTAAGTTTTGTGATCCAAGCACACTAGGCAGATACTATGTGAAGATTTTCCCGTTATTTCAAGTGGATCGATCACTTGCAAACTTTATTTTGTTGAACTCTCTTCTCTTGGCTGCATATCTTTATCATAACTTTTATGATCCAAGCGCGCTAGACGGATACAAGGTTAACCGGTGGGATGGATGTATTTAGTATATTATTCTCACATGCAACTATAAGCCAAGTCTTACAAATATTCACAAGCTAAGGTTAGCTAAGGTTAGTCTTATAATTAACTTCAAAGCAAACGTAGTGTATAAGTAACTTACTAATTAAGCTTAGTCCTGGCGCTCGAAATTTTCCCAATGATACTTTCTACGAGATAATAGATTCAAAATATATGCACTGGTTGTCGTATGTATTAACTACTTACAAATAAATATAAATGGCGAGTGACTTACAATATGAGGACTTATGATGTTTCACATAGATGTTTAAAATCATAAAAAAAACACGAAAGAAAGGATAGTTAGGTAATTATAATTAGACATTTAAATTATTTCCTAATTAAGTTAACCGAGCCGTCAAATATAACACTTATTTCAAATCACGCTTTTTAGATTCAATTTCACTTTTCGGTTGGTTTAACAAATTTAATTTATAGACATAAGATGACATCTTTTCCTTGGTTTTCCTCTGGGTGTAGAATATTTATTAAGTGCATTCTGCCAATCAATGTGAGAAAAGGTCGACTACATTAGATTCATTTATTTATTTATTCATTTATTTATTTATTTATTTACTTATTTATTTATTTATTTATTTACTTACTTACTTATTCATTTATTTCTTCAATTAATTAATCTTTCGGAATTACATAAGCTAGTTTCAGAGAATATATAGGCGCCTGATCTTTAAAAAACCTACTTTGCACTCATTATCTGTGTATATAGCTCTCCCCGCCCCCTCTCTCTCTATCTCTATCTCCTGTATACTCTTTTACTTGTTTCAGTCATTTGACTGCGGCCATGCTGGAGCACCGCCTTTAGTCGAACAAATCGACTCCAGTACTTATTCTTTTTAAGCTTGGTACTTATTCTATCGGTCTCTTTTGCCGAACCGCTAAGTTACGGGGACATGAACACACCAACATCGGTTTTCAAGCGATGGTGGGGGACAATCACATACCCACAAACACACACATACACACATACACACACACACACACACACATATATACGACGGGCTTCTTTCAGTTTCCGTCTACCAAATCCACTCACAAGGCTTTGGTCGGCCTGAGACTATAATTGAAGACACTTGCACAAGGTGCCGCGCAGTGGGACTGAACCCGGAACCATGTGGTTGGTAAACAAGCTACTTAGCACACAGCCACTCCTATATATATATACACACCCACACACATACACATAATAAATATATAATATCATAGAATTTTATAAAATCTTACTGTTCCTTAATAAACACACATGCGCATACGTTAAACACTCACAAATTACAATATGATATAATATAATGATAAGACGCATACACACATTATAAAACAAATATTCTGGAGGTATTTTGATTTGGGACTAGCAAAACGGTATTGGCTTGAATATTGGAACGAGACCGACAAAGCATCTTGTCATGGGAATCGTTTAAAAGGGGGCTACGTAGAATGTTCTTGCTTGTTTTGATTTCAATATTTTTTTCTACTTGGAAAAGGCGGCGAGTTGGTAGAATTGTTAGCACGCCGGGCAAAATCTTTAGCGGCATTCATTCTGTCTTCAGGTTCTGCGCTCAAATTCCGACTTGGTGGTCGGTTTTGCCTTTCAAAATTTCGAGGTAGATAAAATGAGTATCAGTTGAGCACTGGGGTTGATTTAATCGACCTGTTCATATTTTTATGGTCAATGAGTTTTGTGCAGTGAAATGGTAAATCGTTTACTGAAATTAATTTTTCTATCAAGACATGGCATGTAATTTGTGTTGTTCAGTTGGAGGCTGAACTGTTTTAGGGTGTGGATAGGAGGAGAAATAATGCAATCACAAACTACCATGCTCACTTATACAAAACACATCGATATACATACATATACATGCCTGGATGTATACATTGTTCAAATGCTGTTACATATCTGCATGCGTCTGTACAAGGATGGGCATGGATGCATAGGCATAGATGTATGTATGCAGTCTCTATGTACATACAGATATGCACTCGTATTCACTGCCCTTGGTGTGTTCCTATGGAAACACATAAAGAAGGAAAATTTCTCTTAAACCATTTCCAACAAATTCGATAATACGCCTAGAATGCTCATAGCTGCAATGCCTCTATCATAGGCTTGCAGCCAGGACTGATCTAGCTCTAAACAGCAATGACAGCATATGGCTCACAAGACAATTTACTACAGCCATGAAAAATTACAACACCTAATATAACATCACTGTTAGAGCGAAAATTGACGTGAAAATGTACATAGATATAAAGACTTCACCATCTCCAGCTGCGGAATGATTCTGTTCTTATACAAAATACCTGTTGACGAGACATGATATAAATGAAAAAAAATAAATAAATAAAGGGGAAAATAAATTTAATGTGTTGCAATGCGAACAATCATGTCGACCAGTAATTTCAATCGCTGGTTTCGAAATTTCAAAGCAAAATAATTATTGATTAGTCGATTCAGTCAACATCGCTATGGTGATATTAACTATAATAACTACAGTTTATATTAGATAAAATACGTATTGAATAACGAAAAAGAAAAACAAACAAAAAAGCAAAATACAAAAAAAATCCCCAAAACAAATGCATTAAAAGATAAGTTGAATTTTGTAATATTAACTCTTGCACTACAACATCAATGTTAATCACGGTTTTATGGCTCGCGGTTCAATATTTGGTTGTATGTAATGGTACAAGATTGACGTACTTTGAATATCAGCAGTTATTACAGAAAATTGTGTATACCAAACAGCAATCTATATGTAACATATTCACAGACACTTTGGAACACGATCATACACAGTCATACACACTTAAATACAAGCATATGCACGCATACGTATAAACAAAGACACATATACTCTTTACTCTTTTTACTTGTTTCAGTCATTTGACTGCGGCCATGCTGGAGCAAGCCTTTAGTCGAGCAAATCGACACCAGGACTTATTCTTTGTACTTATTCAAGTACTTATTCAATCGGTCTCTTTTGCCGAAGCGCTAAGTGACGGAGGACATAAACACACCACCATCGGTTGTCAAGCAATGCTAGGGGGACAAAAACACACACACACACACACACACACACACACACATATATATATATATATATACATATATACGACGGGCTTCTTTCAGTTTCCGTCTACCAAATCCTCTCACAAGGCTTTGGTCAGCCCGAGGCTATAGTAGAAGACGCTTGCCCAAGATGCCACGCAGCGGGACTGAACCCGGAACCATGTGGTTGGTAAGCAAGCTACTTTCCACACAGCCACTATAGCGTTACTTATTTTACTTTTTAATTAGAAAAACAATTACTGCCCAAAACTTTTATGTGTACTTTCCCTATGTCGACATATATTTTGTGCCTAATCATGGGGCTACGCAAAAATATATTGTGCTAATGAGGTCAAATAATACTGAAACGTTCTTGTAGCTATCCCTCTAAGCTCCAAACAACAGATATCAAATTTTCTGCTGAGGCATGTCGTATTAAGCCACTATAGAAAGCAAGGACGTAAATATTCCTCTCAGAGCGGCACTGCTGAAAACAATTATTTTGAAGGGATTAGGTTGACGGAAACTAAAAGAAGCCCGTCGTATATATATATATATATATATAATATATATATATATATATATATATATATATATATATATTATATATATATATATATATATGTAGACATACACACACATACATAATTAATACAAAAAAAAACGGAAGAACACAAGAAAAAACAACAACGCGAGGACGTGCTACATGCAAGGTATTAATAGGACGCTGAGGAAGGAAAGAAAGGGTGCTTTACGTTTCGAGCAAAGTTCTTTTACAGAAACAGGAAACAGAGGAGAGTCCAAGAGAAAAGGCACACGGGGGAACAAAATCGCCAACAATCTACATGTAGTTATATTTCAGAATGACGGGAAGTAGATGGACAAGAGAAAGTGCTTTCTAAGACAGGAGAGTGTAAAGAAAGGTGGTATCTGTGTGTATGTGTGAGTGTCTATGCGCGCGAGCGTGTATGATGGCATGTTTGTGTGTGTTTATATATATATATGGTAGCGTGTGTTGCTGTAACTGGATGTGTGTTTGCGTATGGTGGTAGTGGTATGTGTGATACCCTGTGTTTGAGTAGGTGTGGCAGTAAATAAATGTGTGTGTGTGTGTGTGTACGCATTTGTGGTGTGTGTGGTATTCACTGTTTATATGTGTACGTGTGCGTGATCGATATGTCTGTTAAAGAGATCAGCATCTAGGGTAACAGGCATGGTTGTTTTTGTGTAGTTTTGTGTTTGTGCAATAGTGCGTAGATGGGGATGGTCAGTGAGGAGGTGTCTGAGAGGCAGTCTGAATGGGTGGGTGTGTATATGTGACTGTGTGTATGTGTGTGTGTGTAGGTTTGTGTACGTAGACGCAGTGGGAATGTGTGTGTGTGGACATGTGTATAGGTGTGTGTGTGTGTCTCGCTCCTTGTGCCACTGTCTCTCATTGTTTGTCTCTGTATGTGTGTTAGTTCGCCTGCGTGTGTGGGCATGTGTGTCTATGGGTGTGTGAGTGAGTGTGTGCGTATGCTGGTACTATTGTGGTCACTTGATCGAAGTTTGAGCCTGATCGTGCCATTTTTCTTTCTCGTTTTACATGTAAAAATGGCCGTTCCACTAGCAATGTGCACCAATGAAGGACAAAGTGCAGTGATCCGATTTCTCTGGCCGCAAGGCTCTTAGCACAATACAGGGTAGAAATGTGTATGACTGAAGATCGAGAAGTTTAAAAGTGGCTGGACAAACGTGATGCACGAAGAGGGAGCAGAATGCCCGTCAACCTCTATCACTGACGAGAAGATTCAGCAAGCTCGAGAGATGGTAGTAGTGAACCGGTTCATCATTACTATCTCTCGGATCACTGCTCTTTGTTCTTCTTTGGTGCACATTTCTTGTGCCGCGGCCATGTTTACACTATAAAGCCAGCAAGAAAAATGATGCGATCAGGCTCAAACTTTGATCACGTGACCACAATAGTACACTATAAGCACGCATGCGCACAAGGCAGTGTGATGATAATAAAGATATCCTATGGCGAAAGTGCGAATAATTTTTGATTTCCCCTCGTATATATATATACAATTAACCCCCCCCCAAACGTAAAAAAACCCCAACAAAAACAAAGCAACCATGCGAGGATGTGGCACATGCAAAGTATTAATAAGAAGGGAAGGAAAGAAATACTGTTTTATGATTCGAGCAAAGCTCTTCTTCCTCATATATATACATACATAAAATCGATTTGTTCTGTACATTAACATATTGGCTACTTACTGCTTTAGGATTAGTCAAGTCATGTAGACATCCTTGTTAAGAACCCA
>NC_043009.1:45477587-45507587 GCF_006345805.1 Octopus sinensis
ATCGCCATCCCCGTCATGATACTTATCACCGTTATCATCGCTACCATCCACGCTGCCGTTGTCACCGTCATCAGCATTAAGTTGGTTATTATGATCGTTGCTATCATTATCAACATCATCAGCCCATTCGACTGCATTCTCTGTTTTCCGTCTTTATCGCTATTATTAGCAATGTCGCATCAAGCATTCTTGTAATCGATGCGTTGCTTTTTTTTCCAAGAACAATTTGACCGGTCAATTACTTATCAAGTTCTTTTCGGCTTAAACTGATTTTTGGCTCTTGACATTGGAGTCATTACTGATTATAGAGTCACTGCTTGTTTCTGAAAACAATGTTTGGTAAGATGAATGTTCTGTTATATATATATAACGTATTAGTGAATAGAGGTAGCTGAAGCATTCCACATAAATTTAAGGCAGAAGTGGAAGTTTGGCATAAAGAGGAAAAATTAGCAAAATAGAACACGAAGAGAAAAATGGAAATATTTACCACGAGCATAGTCATCCCAGTAGTAAATGAGTGTTAAAATGAAAGCAATTGATAATAACAAAAAAACTGTAACTTCTTAGTAATCCATAGTGGTACAGAAAATGAGTGTAGGCACATAGGTAAGAGTATATCGATGCATAATACAAATGATTCGTCGCTAAATCTGTAGATATAATTTACAAATATGCGTATTCTTTGACAGTCACATATATTTAAATATAAATGTTTCATATATACCTAATTAATTTTCATATGCATATGCGCACAAATTTAATAATAATGATAATAATAATAATTATTATTATTATAATGATGATAATAATAATAATAATAAAAATAAAAATAATAATAATAATAATAATAATAATAATAATAATAATAATAATAATAATAATTATTATTATTATTATTATTATTTTTATTATTATTATCATTATCATCATAATAATAATAATAATAATAATAATATAATAATAATAATAATAATAATAATGATACCTAGACCAAATTAAGGAAACCTTGATAGTGACTGTCAGGAACGAGGGAGTATTGAGAGCACTACCATCACCACCACCACCATCACACCACCATCGCCATTTTTGCGTGTATATATATGAAAATTATTCAGGCTTATTTAAATTGTTTCAATTACCCAAGTACCAATTATAATTATTATTGTTGTTTCTGTTATTGTTTGTGTTATTGTTATTATTATTATTTTACTTATTATTATTATTTTTATTATTATTATTATTATTATTATTATTATTATTATTATTATTATTATTATTATTATTATTATTATTACTTCCACTAATACATGGAAGCTTGGCCAACTGAAATTAGGAGCCAAATCACTCTCACGTCACATTCCCCTATCTTATATATTACCATATATAAAAACCAAAGTTCAGTGTTTTATTACTGAAATACCTTTTTATCATAGATCTACTCGATGGAGTCTGGCATGAGGATAAATAACAACATCTGCAATTGATTCCTTTCCTATAAAATTGCTTCTGTGTCTAGCGAAAAGAAATCAGATTTTGGCATTTTTTAAACAGCATAAAGGAAATTAAAACGATAATCTCGCGCACTTTTAAGATATAGACAATATTATAAGTAGATGGATTTAAATCTCATGCAGCTGGAACTTCTTAAGTGAATCTCAAGATAATCTGTTACAATTATGTGTGGTTTCTAATTTCTTTGTTTCCAGTTTAACTTCTAGTAGTAAATATCATTTACTGTTATATTAGTTAACTGTGAAAGAGCTTTAACAGTACAGTTACCATAAGATGCCATAAAGTACAAGAACAAAGAAATATTGGTTCTTCGCTTTTCTCTCTCTTTTTCTTTTTGCGAATCAGTTGTTGAGATCTTTGATAAAATGAACTTCTTAGACAATGGATTACTGTACGTGGCTGACTAATACAAAGAATATTGTGCCATTAACTAGGTGGCCACCAACCGCGAACGGTTGATTTCAAAGTGAACTACACCACTAATCTGCGAAGTACATCACTAATACAAGAATATGTCGTTTGACGTTGCCTAATGAGTTTGGTCACGGTGAGTAATAGGTATATAGTGTAACCTTCCAATTGAGCATCTGTTAAAAATCCATTTCGTTTCATATATTAGATGTAATGTTCGATTATTATAGGATTAGGAATAAATCTAAGGTCGACAATTTCGCATAGAAGAGCCATCTTATAATTATAAGTACTGGAAGCAACTAAATTTCTTGTAGTTTATAGAAAAAGATCTGCAGTAATAAAACAAAAACGTCTGTTTCATATGAGCAATACATGTATCTTTAACATAACTACGTTGTTGAAATTAATCCTTCTAGGATCGGTCACTGATGACAAATAACTGATATACAGTTCCAGAATTAGGTGCTCTTTTGATTTTGGGGAAAAAAATCCATTGTTTTAGCGGAAGAGATAGATCAAACGTATTGAAGGTATTTATTTAAAGACACATAAATGACGTACATTCTGCGTTGTTCAGTGTCGGACTTTTATATTTAGAGGATGTCATTAATAATAGATGACTAGCAATCTGTCGTATCTCTTAATTCATCGTTCTCTTAAATAACCACAACATTATCGATAACAATGATGAACAAGGGAAGCCAATGCGAGTACTTATATGATTAATTACATTATTAACGTACAATGTCCAGGAAACTTACGGAAACTTCTCTCCGTATATTGTTTGTATATTTTTAGAGCCACAGTGGATTGTTTTAATATTGAGTGGGGAGATAAATGAAGCACATTAACTTGAGCTCTTTCGATATCCTCACGCGCCCTCTCCTTATGTATGCATGTATGTATGTATGGTTGTATGTAGAGTAAGTGAGTATATATATATATGTATATATATATATATATATACACATAAATACGCACACATAAATATATATATATATACATACATATATATATACATAGATAGATATATATACACATAAATACACACACGTAAATATATACATATATATATATATATATATATATATATATATTTTTTTTTTTTTTTTTTTGTTGAAATGGAAATATGAATTTTCTTGTTACAGATTATTCAAAAGTTTAACCGATACCTGGGTAGCAAAAATCACAGCAGAAAAAAACACGGTTGGAGAAAAGACCATATGGTGTTGCAACCGTGCGTTGGTGCGGATAATTGAAGTTTAATATAATTAGTGAATGGAAGAAATGGAGTTGAACGAAGATTGTACAGAATTCCATTTATTACATTCTACACATGTTTCAAAGGCCACAATTTTCCAAATTCTGATTAAATAAGGATACCATATTGCAGCGTTCTCTTCAGGAAAAACCAGGAATTACGTTGTCAGAACAAAACAAAACAGAGGCGCAGCAAAGCAATTCGAAAGAAAGAAAAATAGATATATATATGCCTAATTAAAGTATCATAAAAGCATGAAACCATTAATAATATCTGCAGTTGTGTAACAAATTTATACACATATAAATTCGAGGGTGATAAAGAGTACACTGTTGTGACTATTGTGAGTGATGTCCTAAATGTAGTTTATCTAGCAGGTTATGCGTTGTATATATACTCCTGAACGATATCAGGCCTGCTGCAAGTCTTTTCTACTGGCACAGGTTACTGCTAAGATAAATAGTTGGCTGGCGCGTTCTTCAAATTATCTCGGATAGTTTCGTTTGTTAGGGCCTCGATCATGCTCCACATTTACGTATACATGCTAATTATACCGCTTTACTTTTAAGAGTCTTATCTTCAATCTGCATACATACATGCATACATAAGTTCGAGCATATACGCAGTTTTCTTACATACATGCATATACTAATGCATATATAAATCCATCCTTCTATTTACCAATCAATGTATGCATATACAGTCCTGCGGATGCGAATAATACTGAGAAAATTAGTGAGATGGCAGATATTGATAGACAAAGGGTATAGGAGTGGGTGTGTGGTAAGAAGTTTGCCTCCCATGCACATGGTTCCGGTTCAGTCCCACTGCGTGGCACCTTGGGCAAGTGACTTCTACTATTGCTTCGGACCGACTAATGCCTTGTCGGTGGATTTAATAGACAGAAAATAAAAGAAGCTCGTCGTATATATATATATTATATATATGGTACTTAATCCATTGATATCTTTTGCCGAACTGCTAAGTTACTGTCATCTTCATATATATATATATATATATATTATATATATATATATATATATATGTGTGTGTGTGTGAGTGTGTGTACGTATACAGACACGCACGCACACATACATGTACGTATTTTGTGTCTGTGTTCGTCCCCCACCGCTTGACAACCGGTGTTGGTGTGTTTACGTCTCCGTAACGTAGCAGTTGGGCAACAATGACCGATAGAATATGTAATAGGCATAAAAAAATTCGTAGGTTCAAATTACTTGATTAAAACACTTCAAGGAGGTGCCCCAGCATGATCGCAATCAAATGATTAGATAAGAGAAAATGTTTCGAAAATTACAGCTTCTCTACTCCGATTATATATTCACATTTATATCCATAATAATTGGTGCAATTAGTTTTCGTAATGAATCTTCCTTTTACCTTTTACTTGTTTCATTATTAGACTGCGGCCATGCTGGAAAATTGGCTTGAAGAATTTTTATTCCAATCAATCGAACGAAGTTATTTTTCGTTGAGACTTGTAATTAATCCATCGACCGCTTATGCCTAACTGCTAAGATACTGTTCCCTAAAACACGAACATCTATTGTCAAGTGGTGGTGAGGAGGCCTCCCCCATATATATGTATATATATATATATATAATATATATATATATATAGTAGAAGACGGCCACACATGCCCCCCACTACGCCTATAAATGTTTAAGATATATTGTCGTGAAGTTAAGATTTTCCGGTAAAGAAACCGACTAATTAGAAAATAGTTTATAACTACAACCCCGAAGCGGAATAATGAATATATGTAAGATTTAAAAAAAACGGTTCTACGTATAACTCTTTTCCTCTTATTTATTTTCATTTCTTTTACAAGAAAATATCAATGGTAGAAGTGTTTCGTAAGAGATGCAACTTCTCGCTCATTGAAAGAATTTAAAGAATTAAAAAGCAAAGAAACGTACATATGTAGATCTCTGTTCTTCCACATACAAACACACACATACACACGTACATTTGCATATATATATTTCTTCATATATAATTATATAATACCAATACATATCTATATAGCTAAATGTACATATCGTTCAACACACACACACATACACACATGCATAAAGACATACATCTATATGTATGTAAATACACGCACACTCACATATGTATCTATAGCATAAATTCTTTAAAACATTATTTTATTTCTTCATCATTAGTCATTTTCAAATACCATTTCATATAATAGAATGATATTTTAACAAAATGGTGAAGTAGAGTATCTTTATGAATGGGATTATTTCTTCTTCGTGTTTTTCTATGAGACTGGCATTCCATTTTTAAGACACTAGTTTTAATTTCTTTTTTTTTTTAATAAAAAAAGTCTCTTCCTTTCCATGGTGTCGAAATATTTTAACAATTGTAGATATTATTTCAATGATTTAATTATTCTCTGAAGTATCAAGCAGTCATGTTCAATTTAAAATAACCTAGTTCAATTGGCACAGCAGATTACTTATCAGTTAATTAAGAAAAACTGACTCTAAAACACATATTTTTTTCTAGTTAGAGATCTTAAAATCTTGAAATTAATATTCTTGCGCTGTTATTTTCATGGTACAATACAGTCAAGGGTGGTTACGCAGAGGACACTTTCCAGAACCTCGAAGACTGTGAAGGAAGACCGGTGTTTGGAGCAAATTCAATCAAAACGATGGATTCCGATAAAACTCCCAAGGGCCAGCTGGTTGTGTTGAACAATTGATAGGCTAAGACAGGAGTAGAAGCCGTCGATTCCAAGGTTATGGTCAAGCTGAGGCTACGATAGAAGTTACTTGCTCAAGGTATAGCTAAGTGACAGGACGGAACCCGTCAACCATCCGGTTGCGAAGCCAACTTTTAAAACCCAAAACTTTTTTGATGCCCATAATTCTTCGTTTCTTTTCATCAGCACATAAACCTCACGCACTCACACAAACAATAAAAATTTTAGTAGATAGATGTTGTTACTGTTTGCACCAGTGCTTAGCAGATTATCATTAAGATTATGCAGACCTATAATCGAAATCGTTTCGACTGTGATCTACCAAAATTTGTTTTCGGATATAGCTTGTATGGAATTTCATAATGCAAAGTTTTCGTTTTGTAACTAAAGACAGTAGGGATCAATTTATGAGAGATAGTTTGAAGTGTAAGCGTCAACGTAAACTTTCCATTATTAGATCGGTGAGGGATGTAATATATGCGCTTCAGCATTTTACTTTACTTCTTTTGCATTGGCTAGAAAATAGGCAATATTACTATTTGCAATCAGATATAATTACAACATTTCATTTACATTATACGCCATACTACAAATCTGCAATTATTAACTATCTGCTTTGCAATAATTTTACACTATACATGTAGAGCCTATCGCTCAGCTGTCACACTTTTTTTGTCTTTCTTGAATATAATTCAATTAGGACACTAACCAAGTAAGTAGCTAGCAAAGAGATTGCGAAGCTGTTAAAGATTCTTCGTGAACATGAAATCGTTCATCCGTCAATGATTATTCATTTAAACAAAGGAGAGTTAGTCTGAAATCGGTCTTGGCGTAAAGAGATAACTACGCGTTACAGACAACCAACCAATTAATATTTTTCACTTTTATGTGTATATAATGTGTCTGTGTACATATAAGGATGATTTTGGTAATCTTAACTCAGTATTAGCGCCGATTTCTTTCTTTCAAAATCCGATTGCTTTATATATAACGTACTAGAAACGTTATTATAGATTTTTGAAATTTTTGGTATTTCTATATATAGAGGTAAAATAAACCAAATGTATGCATTGGCAGGTGATTTATTCCCTATTATTTACGCAGAACTAATATTTCGGTAGTCAGTTTGCCCTCCTTTTGCAGAATTAAGGGCTTCTACACGTTGAGGCCTGCACAAATCCTTGATTCTGTCCGAATGGAACCAAACTTGTATGAGGTGCCCAGTAAGGAAGCATTTGATTGTAATAGGGGATTGTTGTATTTTCTCTTTCACCAGACACTATAGTCTCTCAGTTGGATTCATGTTGAGTAAATTTCCTGGCCATGGAAGTACGTTATTATGTTCAGCGAACCATGTCTTTACCGATTTTGTTGTATGGCATGGTGCCGAGTCACGTTGTAATATCCAAGGCCTTTCTCCGTACTATTCCCGTACTTGTGGTATTAGTCTACATGTATGTACCTAAGTAAGTAAGTCTCTTGGTTTACAGAACCTTCAATTATTTTCAGGCAGAAATTGTCCCCCAAGCATAATCTTCTGTGGAAATTTTAGTGTTTTTCGAAGACACTCCGGACGAAATTCCTCACTAGGCCTCCTTCTCACACTTTGCACCCAATCATCGAGCACAGCTAATGGTGGATTCATCTGAAGACACCAATTGAAAACCATATTTGATTAATAGGGCATCCAGAATAAGTTATTGTTTCAGTTTATGACAATCAGAAATTAATAGCTATGTTAAAACGATCCTTTTGATAACTGAAATCAGTAGTAACATCTTATTTTATCAATATCATATTTTATCATGGATACAATACATAAACACTCTAATCCACTACTTTAGGTTGTCTTACCTCCTCCCATTGCTTAGAAGTCTATGCAATATGACTTTTAGCCTGTGCAGGGTCTTTTCCTTTGGACGATATGCGTGTAATCCACCTTCCAAAAGTCTGTTGTAAGTTGTTTTTCGATGCACAGTGATGTTCTGTTCCATTAATTCGCGGGAAATCTTACTACAAGATTCTCTTCTATTGTTGATAGAAATTATTTTTATTTTTCTATCAATCCTAGGGGTTGTTTCTCGTTTCCTACCGCTGTTACCAAGCCTTTTTGCTATCAAATCCTCGTTCTTTTCCATTTTTTCCTAATTGTATTAATTTTCTGAGTTGAAACATTTAGTTTCTTTGCAATTTCTCTCTGTTTAAATGAGGTATCCCTCAAATACACTTATATTTGTCCAATTTTATGGGGACTTAGATCTCTTTGTTTACCCGTCTTGGCCTGGAATTGAAATAACACGTTATTTATACTTTAAGTGCAACTTACTACATGAATTTGTAACTAATACAACATAGAGTAACTAAACAAATCATTAGAAAACAAACAAGCACCCTACACCGACCACTACTCGACTAAAACTGAAGGAAACGTGGGCTGCAGCCGCTGAGTTGTATAATGCAATTTAGTGTTGTCATACAACAGAAACTCATTATTGCCAGATGTCACTAGAAATCCGTATAAGGCGTAGCTAAAATCGAAGTTAGAGAATGTACAGCCATAAAACAGAAGCTCATTATTGCAAGATGTCATTAGAAATCCCTATAAATCGAAGTTAGAGAATGTGAAAATTAATGATTAAACTTATTTGTTTCATTTAAGTAACCAAGTAATATATATATATATATATATATATATATATATATATATATATATATATATATATATATATATATATATTATATATATATATATATTATATATATATATATATATATATATATATATATACATACATATATATATATATATATATATATATATATATATATTATACATATATATATATTGATAAAACGGTAAGATAACAAAAGAAAGAAAGAGACCTCAATATTATGTAAATAGAGGAAATTTATCTATACAATATGTTACATTACTCGGTAGTCAAGATAAAACTCTGAGTTTCAGATGCCGAAGTGGAAATCCACAACACCATCTCTTCGGTTATCTGGCTATTCAGAAATAGCCAGATAACCGAAGAGATGGTGTTGTGGATTTCCACTTCGGCATCTGAAACTCAGAGTTTTATCTTGACTACCGAGTAGTGTAACATATTGTATATATATATATATATATATATATATATATATAATATATATATATAATATAGTGTGTGGTGTGTGTGTGTGTGTGTGTGTGTATAAAGGAGCACTTCGTCGGTTACGACGACGAGGGTCCCAGCTGATACAATCAATGGAACAGCTTGCTCGTGATATTATTGTGCAAGTGGCTGAGCACTCCACAGACACCTGTACCCTTAATGTAGTTCTCAGGAAGATTCAGAGTGACACAGAGTGAGATAAGGCTGGCCCCCTTGAAACGCAGGTACTAGCTGAGTGGACTGTCAGCATCGTGAAATAAAGTGTCTAACTGAAGGATACAACGTGTCGCCGGTAATTAAATTCATGACCTTACGATCGTGTGCCGAATGCAAATCAATGATGGAAAACATTCGAGCCATAATATCATCTTCTTTTTATGTGATATTGTATAACTGGTTATTACCAAATGTGTTCCTCCATCGAACAAATAAAGGTTTTTTTTTAAAGGGTGGTCATTGAGATTTGAATGCTATATCTGATTGGGCGAGCGACAACATAAAAGCTTCCCGTTTTGTCTGTTCATGGCGTATTGCTCAAGTCCAAGTACTCTTCCAATGAAACTTAAGACCATATTATAAATCTCATCACAATCAGCTAATATTAAAAAATCCCAACAAGTCCAGAGTTTGTCATGATGTGCGATAAAACAAATAAAGCTAGTGTAAAAAGGAACAGATGTTATAGAATTTTAACCTGCTCTCTTGACAATATTCGTGTTGTACTTTACTAACTAGAAAAATTCTAAGGAACAGAAAAATGTTATAGAATCCAAAACATGTTAAGAAACTGGAATACAGTTGGTATCATAAAATATATATTCAAACGCCCTAGTAATTTGCTATTTGTACGTATGTCTGTGTGTATATATGCATGCTTATATGTATATAAATATGTATACATGATGACACACACATTATCTATCTATCTATCTATCTATCTCTATCTCACAATGGACGGACGCTAGTCATATCGGCTCCAAGTAAGTTGGCCACTTTTACATGTTTAAAACTCCTTGTTGTCAAATATTTTGTTTTAATCGTTGTGCAAATTCATTCACTAAAAAACCTGAGAATTATTCACGTAGAATTCCGCCCCTGTATGGGCGAAATTACAAAAAACTTTCAAAACTTTCGTGGGTTTTTTAGCCATTTTTCATTTTGAAAATGGCAACTAGAAACCACGTGGCTAGCCCGCCAGTCATGCAGAACGGTAGCAAAACACTATTGCTACCACTAGCTGCTAAACATCGCAGCGTGAACACCGCTGTCACCACCATCACCACCACCAACAACAACAACAACAAATCTAACGTCGCATTCACCATCGCCGCGACCAAAGACATTAACTTAGATTTCCCCTCACTCCCCACACCACTTGTTGATGATAAAGGGACAGAGAAAGGGATTTCAAAAATGAATACAAACGAAAACATGAATGCCAGCACCACCACCATCACCACCAACAACAACAACAACGAAATTGGCACAAAGCCGCCTACCAAAGACAACACCGCCAACACCAACACCACTACTACGACGTCAAATGCTACATCCAAGCCTTCTGCTGCTAATACCGCCAACACCAACACCACTACCATGACTTCAATTAACACTGCCACAATTAACACTTCTACTGCCAAATTCAAAACGAATTTTGCGGACGTAACAAAACAAAAAAAAACAATTGTAACATTCACCACACAAGAGATAAACCGCACAAAGGCACTCTTCTCCAAAGAAGGAGACAAATTGCACCTTCATATTCCACAACACATCGTGGAAAAACACACAAAAAAAAACAATAATTTATAAAGTAATAAACAAAAAAACAAGAAGAACAGAAAATGCACCGCAGGAAAAAATCGATAAATGCCTTCGTCCTGTATGGGACTCCAAGGAATATATCAGTTGGGGAAACAAATTTGGTACAGTCCAAGTACGTTTCCTCAACGAAAGTTTAGCAAAACGTTTTTCCACATTGGAGCTACATTCGGACGACTTGGTAATGATACCAGTCTATTTAAACAAAAGGGTCACGAAAGTCCAAATAAAAAACATACCATTTGATGTCGAAACAC
Organism: Octopus sinensis; assembly: GCF_006345805.1. Lineage (NCBI taxonomy): Eukaryota > Metazoa > Mollusca > Cephalopoda > Octopoda > Octopodidae > Octopus > Octopus sinensis. The sequence continues at coordinate 45,488,752 of NC_043009.1, forward strand.
AATGGGTGGTCTCTGCCATCTGCTTTGAAATGTCAGAGACAATGTCAGAGACAAACATCCTGGAAATCGCGGTTCTAGGAGAGAAAGACTATGTGGGCAAATCAATCGAATTCCTGCTTCAATTGGATGAAGCAGCAAGAGAGAAGATACCCACCGCTATAGAACTGCCAGGAGGCTACAAACTCTATATAGTGGTAGAGGGCAGGCGACCACGCTGCTATTTGTGTGGAAGCGAAACACACTTGAAAAAGACGTGCCCAACCACTGCACACCAAGAGCAACAACAACAACCACTACCACAACCAAAGCACTCCGGAAAAAAAGCTCTACTACCCACACCACCATCAACACAGAAGACGACAAGAGAAGCACACCAAGCTAATCCGTCATCAACAAAAACCACTCGACACCTGGAAAAATACCAACACTACCATCAACAGCAAAACCCAAAGGAACAGAAAAACAAAGAAAACACACACAAAATGATCCCCCATCCCTTATACCGCACTCAACACACACAAACACTCAACAACCAACAACAACGAAAACAACAACACAACCACTTACACAGACATACATAGAAGCCCACAACATACCCCTACCCCTTCTGATTCCTCAGAAATTTCGTCGGAAGACGAAACCAGTGAGGAATGGCAAATAGCTACAAAAAGAAGGAAAATAAAGAGCAGAAACACAACCAAACCAAATGCAAACACGAACAAAGCAGGGGGAAATACATCTCCCGAAGACATTTCAAAACCCAACGCAAACAACAGCCACACCAACACCACAAAAACATATACAGCAAACATGCTCACAGCCATAGACACCAAAAACACAAATTTGATGGAATACATCCAATCAAAAACAAACATAACAGAAGATGACATAAAAACAAACAACCACCCATACACAACACCACCAGACCACATCAAAATAATACACATCTCCAAAAGTCTGCACCACACACTCAAAGGCATTTTCCCAGTGCGGTTGGTAAATGCCAAAAATATCTCACAAGAAACTGTACTGGATCTTCTCGAGGACAAACCAACGGAGGAGAAAGCAAAAACTTTCGAGCAGTAAGTAACCCTCTGTATTCTAATTCATTAGAACTATGATCAAGATTGGTTGTGTAAATGCGCGTGGCTTGGGGTCCCCTTGGAAACAAGGGTACCTCTTAAATGACATAAAGTCACATAAGTTAGAAATCATAGCCATAAGCGAGACCAGACTCCACAATCCGCGGGCCCTAAAGACCATGTTTGGCGGACAGTTCAACATTTATTTTCCCCCTGTCTGCCGAGAATGGGCGGTAGTGGCACCGCGGTACTTTTTCACAAGAGTCTGGATCTCAATGTAAGGACAATATTCGTAGACCCGGAGGGTAGACTGGTCGTCCTGGATGTCGACGGCAGCAATGGGTGCGCTTTTCGGCTCGTATCAGTTTACGCACCGCCCTTAACAGGTCGGGCGGATTTCTTTCAACGTCTAGAAGTTTTCTTGGGAACGTCTCGTCCTTTACTCTTAGTGGGGGATTGGAATGCTACCTTGGACACGCATGTAGACTACGTGGGTAGAGATAGGAATAGACGGGGATGCAAATGCCTCAGAGACCTGCTCAGACGCTTTCAACTGTCTGACAGGTTTCGACTAGACCACCCGAATGCGCCAACGTGGACATGGAGCAACCGCATCGGGTCGTCGAGATCGTATCTAGATAGGATACTGTGTAGGACAGTAGATAGAGATAGCATAGGATGTCCACAATTCCACATAGTCAGCTACACGGATCACAAACTTGTGACATGTACGCTAGACTTAGGTAAGACACTTAGGCAGGGTCCCGGATACTGGAAACTAAACGCGTCTTTCCCATCGAGACAAGTTTTCAGAGACCGGATTAGCACACTAGTAAAGAGGGCTTTGACGGGAGCCATCATCAACAACAAATGGTGGTTTGCCCTCAAGAGAGCAGTAAAAGCAGAAGCGATTAGGTACAGCAAAGCACTAGCCATAGATAGAAATAGAGTAGAGGGTGAGCTAGTTAAGAAGCTAGAAGAGGCAATTAGAAGCGGCATCGCATCCGACGTTTTGGCGGCGAGGTTGGCCCTCGACCAACACTTCAACGCCAAACACGAAGGATGTGCTGTCAGAGCTAGGATGCGTGCTCTAAGGAACGAAGGTGTTGGAGCCGCGAGAGAGGCCCGGGTGGCAGAGGCGCAACAGGGCAACAAAGCCACCATTCGGTCACTGGTAGATGAACAGGGGCGCGAATTGCTCGAGCCAAGTAAAATGTGTGAGGCCTTTCAGCAGCATTTTGCCCGACTGTTCGGAACGAGTGGAGGGCAAGAACGTAGGGTGGACTTCAGTGCCTACCTACATAGCCTACCACGACTCTCGACAAGAAAGGCAGGGTGCTGCGAAGGTGCCATCACCGGCGGCGGAAGTGCGGGAAGCGATGGCAGAATGCTCGAGGGACAAATCACCGGGTTTGGATGGTCTACCCTACGAGCTTTACAATTGTATGCCAGACTTGTTTGGAGATCTTGGCGGCGGTGTACTGCAACTGGCAGCAAAACGGGAGCATTCCTGGTTTTGTGAGCCGAGGAGCCGTAACACTGCTGAAGAAAGATCTAAACAAGGGAAATGTAATAGATAACTTTAGGCCATCACTCTGCTTAATGCAGACTTGAAAATTTTGGCCAAGGTGCTAGCCAAGAGGTTGGCGCTTGTCATCCGAGAAACTGGTCGACAAGGCGCAAACATGCGCCGTGCCAGGCCGGACCATCCATGACAACCTCCATCTGATGCGCTACATCATAGACAGGGTAGTTAACGAACCTGGCATGGGTGGGGCCCTGATCAACTTGGATCAATCAAAAGCCTTTGATAGGGTAGACCATCGATACTTGGAGGCAGTCCTGAGAGCGGCTGGTTTCGGTCCCGTCTTCCGCGGCTGGATAGCTGCCTTGTACAGAGGCATCCGTTCGGTAATTCGCGTAAATGGACATCTATCGAGACCTTTCGACATTGCACGTTCGGTCCGTCAGGGATGCCCCCTCTCGGCGCTTCTATACGTATTGACTCTTGAGCCACTACTGCGGAAGCTGGCGACTCTAAGGGGCATCCCGCGAGAATTGGGATGCGGGACGAGCGTGTCTGCATACGCGGACGACGTCACCGTCATAGTGTCTAGCCACGAGCACATCGAGCTGGTCGGCGAGACACTGAAAAACTACGAAGCGGTGACAGGAGCGAAAATCAACCGGGAAAAGTCAGTGGGCTTGCGACTAGGCACCTGGAGAAGCAAGCCCATGCCGTCCACCAGCGCCTCCGTCGTGGGACGCTGGACCGACGGCCCGGTTGAGTTGCTCGGGGTCTGGTTTGGTCCGGACCTCCAAGTGGAGAAGAACTGGAACGAGATAACGAGTAGGGTGGTCACTCTCGCCCGGCAATGGGCCGAGAGGAAACTGTCCCTAAAAGGTCGAGCGGAGGTGGCGAACACGTACATCGCGTCCGTCATCTACTACCGCCTGACCGTCGTACCTTGTCCCGACCCTACCATCACCAAACTACAACGCATCCTCTTTCGCTTCTTGTGGAAAGGATGCGTCCCGATGGTCAGGCGATCCATTTGCTGTCAACACCCGTTAAAAGGAGGGCTGGGCATGCCGTGGTTGATGATGCGCAGACACGCGCTGAGACTGCGACATCTCTGGCTCTATGTAGACGACGGTGAACAGGTGTGGTCGCCGTTTGTGAGGCACGCTTTCCCGCAGCTCGTCTCCATGACCGAACTGCAGTCGTGGATCAAAAAGAGGCCGAGGAAGGGCGAATGGCACCGCGAGTGTCGCGTTGCTCTCAAGCAACTCTGCCGTCCTGGGTCGACCTTAAGTGACTTCAACACAACCAAAGCATTCTATAGGGGTTTAGTGGAGGGGAGGTACGACGACGAGCTCGGGGCGAACCTGGACGTCGACGAGGAGTACCTGACCCGCCTGTTCGGGACGACTTTCGGGCCAGGGCCCATGGACAACTTCCAGAGATCCCTGGCCTGGCAGTGCTACCGAGAAGCGCTACCCGTTCGGGATAAGCTCTACAGACACGGCTCGAGAAACACGGGGCCGACCTGCCCGAGATGCGGTCAGAGCGACGAAACCGTTCTGCACGCACTCGTTCAGTGTCCAACAATTCCGACCTGTGGGCTTATGTCGAACAACTGCTGTCACGTGTGGGACGAGTCGGTTATCAGCTGAGTCTATCGTCAATATTGTCACGCCTCCTTCCTTCAAACGGGAAGGAAGAGCTATTTTCATCATCCTTGTGGCTATGGCGAAAGAATGTATCTGGTGGACGCGTCTGAAAGGATTGGAGACAAACACTTTCCTCTCTGGTCAATCTCTCATCAACTTCTTCAAGTACCACTTGAAAAGAAAGTGAGAGTAGAGAGGCAAGTTTTGTCTAGCGAATGTTTTAAAAAAAGATGGGTGAATGTAGCAAGAATGGCACGTATGAATGACGAAGCCACCTTGAGCATAGTCCTATGAACCCAGAAATCGAAAACAGAGAGTTGCTTATTTGCAAAAAAAAAAAAAAAAAAAAAAGAAATATAAAATGTGACTTCATTGACCGAGGTTACCGTGTCTTTTCCGCAGGCTTTTCTTTCCACGGGTAAACCTCACCTGTCCTCCCCTTTACACTTCATATTGACATTTCTGTGATAACGATCCCTATTGATCATTTTTTTTTTTTTTTTTCCTCTCCCCCCCTTCTTTTTTTTTTATTTTTTTTTTTTTTAACCCCCCTTTTTTGTCCTCTTTCTCTCCTTTTACGATCCCTTTTGATCGAACCTCCCCCTTCCTTTTTTTTTTTTTTTTTTTTTTTTAATACCTTCAAAAGAAAAGCTCTACCTGTAATTTGTTCTATCTGTGTGCAGCCCTGTGTGGCTAATAAAGAAACATATCTATCTATCTATCTATCTATCTATCTATCTATCTGTCTGTCTGTCTATCTATCTATCTATCTATCTATCTATCTATCTATTATCTATCTATCTATCTATTATCTATTCATCTATCTATTTATTATCTATCTATCTATCTATCTTGGCCTGGCAGGCTACCGAGAAGCGCTACCCCTTCGGGATAACTCTACAGACACGGCTCGAGAAACACGGGGCCGACCTGCCCGAGATGCGGTCAGAGCGACGAAACCGTTCTGCACGCACTCGTTCAGTGTCCAACAATTTCGACTGTGGGCTTATGTCGAACAACTGCTGTCACGTGGTGGACGAGTCGGTTTATCAGCTGAGTCTATCGTCAATATTGTCACGTCTCCTTCCTTCAAACGGGAAGGAAGAGCTATTTTCATCATCCTTGTGGCTATGGCGAAAGAATGTATCTGGTGGACGCGTCTGAAAGGATTGGAGACAAACACTTTCCTCTTGGTCAATCTCTCATCAGCTTCTTCAAGTACCACTTGAAAAGGAAAGTGAGAGTAGAGAGCAAGTTTTGTCTAGCGAATGTTTTAAAAAAGATGGGTGAATGTAGCAAGAATGGCACGTATGAATGACGAAGCCACCTTGAGCATAGTCCTATGAACCCAGAAATCGAAAACAGAGAGTTGCTTATTTGCAAAAAAAAAAAAAAAGAAATAAAATGTGACTTCATTGACCGAGGTTACCGTGGTCTTTTCCGTAGGCTTTTCTTTCCACGGGTAAACCTCACCTGTCCCCCTTTACACTTCATATGACATTTCTGTGATAACGATCCTATTGATCAATTTTTTTTTCCTCTCCCCTTTTTTTTTTTAACCCCCCTTTTTTTTGTCCTCTTCTCTCCTTTTACGATCCCTTTTGATCGAAACTCCCCCTTCCTTTTTTTTTTTTTTAACCTTCAAAAGAAAAGCTCCACCTTGTAATTGTTCTATCTGTGTGCAGCCTGTGTGGCTAATAAGAAACATATCTATCTATCTATCTATCTATCTATCTATCTATCTATCTATCTATCTTATCTATCTCTCTATCTATCTATCTATCTGTCTGTCTATCTATCTATATATCTATCTATCTATCTATCTATCTATCTATCTATCTATCTATTTATCTATCTATCTATCTATCTATCTATCTATCTATCTATCTATCTATCTTATCTATCTATCTATCTATCTATCTATCTATCTATCTATCTGTCTGTCTATCTATCTATCTATCTATCTATCTATTTATCTATCTATCTATTTATCTATCTATCTATTATCTTCTATCTATCTATCTATCTATCTATCTATCTTATCTATCTATCTATCTATCTATCTATCTATCTATTTATCTATCTATTTATCTATCTATCTTATTATCTATTTATCTATCTTATCTATTTATTATCTATCTATCTATCTATCTATCTATCATCTATCTATCTATCTATCTATCTATCTATCTATCTATCTAGCTGTCTATCTATCTATCTATCTATCTATCTATCTATCTATCTATCTATCTATCTATCTATCTATCTAAATGCCTGTCTTTCTACAAACATACATATATGTACATGCACACATATGCTCTTATAATATTGAAAGTAAATGAATCTGTCGGTTTCGCTGATATAGTACGCAGTTATTCAATAACTATACTATTTGTTAATACAATGGATGTATTTATTCTTTAATGTTCTGAAATTGAATCAGTGTCACTCATTGTGTAATAAGGATGGATCTTTGGATTAGAGAGCATAGTTCTTCGAGTGGGCTTCCGCATAATCTCACTCCCTCTCCCAATTTTTGTCAAAAGACTTATGGTGAAAAAGAAAAAAAAAACTTGATTAAGATGTCATACAATAAGATCAAACCTGTACTACGGGATTGTGGAGTAAGTTCTTAACCCTCCGGCTTATGTTACATTTACATGCACACATTTATAGAAATTATTGAACTATTCACAATAAATACTCAACTTCAAAACAAGGCATCAACCAACAGGAACCTGTGAGGTAATATTTATCGTCAGTTAAAGGCAGCGGGCTGGCAGAATCGTTACAATCTCGGGAAAAATGCTTAGCGGCATTTCGCCCATCTTCACGTTCTAAATGCCAATTCCACTGAGGTCGACTTTGACTTTCATTCTTTCGGGGGTCAATAAATGAGTACCAGTTGAACACTGGGGTCAAACTTATCAACTCATCCTCGCTTCAGAAATTTCTGGCCCTGTGCTAAACTTTGAAATCAATATTTATTCCCACTTAAACGTGAATGGGATCTTTTCGGTTTGAACGGCAGTTTTTAACATAATTTCTAGGTAACTAAAAAATGTTCAACTTCGTATACTGGTAGAATGTGTTCATAAAACATCTTTTTCTCTTGGCTTTATTGAGAAAATTCTATAGTTTTTTCTAGCGGTGTCATATGAAATTGTCACCCATAATTATGACCTAGTATCGATCTATTGCATTTCAATCTATTTTAGATTTAGGGTTAATTAGGGTTAGGATTAGGGTTAGGGTTAGGGGTGGAGGAAGGGTGTCTTTTTTCTTCACAAATGTAAATAAACCCAATCTGTTTCTTAAACGAGGGACATATTCATACGGCACAGAATGTTTTCACCTCAATAGACGGTCATTGATTGGTTGAAATTGCCGAAATGCAAGAAATTAAAGACCAAATATCTTACAAACTATAGAATTTTCTCAATAAAGCCAAGAGAAAAAGATGTTTTATAAACACATTCTACCAGTATACGAAGTTTAAAATTCTTTAGTTACCTAGAAATTATGTTAAAAGCTGCCGTTCAAACCGAAAAGATCCCGTGGCTGTTCTGTTGGAACCAACTATACTGTAGTAGATATCATGAGAGAAACTCACATATTGGCTTTCGGTGTAAAAATGCACTCTTCTTTATATGGGCAGCAGGGAGACAAATGTCCACCACATCCAGTGCCACATTTAAGTGAGGATAAATTTTACAGCTCGGCATTAATATTGCGTCTGTTGCTAATACACACACACACACACACACACACACACACACACACACACACATATATATATATATATATATATACATATATATATATATATTTATATTTAATATTGATCTGTATATATCTTTAACTTATAGTAATGTATTGTGTTCTCTTTCCCGTTAATTAAAATAAATTCTCTTTACTCTTTTGCAGGTGAGTTAACTTTCTTCCAAATTGGTTCCATTTTCTTTATCAATATCCCGATATATTCATGGATTTACACGGTAGGACGCGTTTGACATTTGCAAGGTAAATATATGTATAATTAATTAAGAAAATACTTTGCTTTGATTTTTCAAAGTGTAGGTGTTAATTACTTAATACCGTGCCTGAATATTAAAACACAAAAGGAAATTGCTGCAGCTATCCAACATATGCACGCACACACTATCCACCTATACATTTTTACACATACACACACAAACACATGCAAACATACGCGCATATATCTACAAAATATGCATGAATGTATGTATGTATGTGTATGCGTGTGTTGATTTTTATTATTTCTTTTTCACATGTATATGTTTCTGCATTTAGTGCCCATACACAGATATGCATATATATATATATATATATATATATATAAGAGATTAAAAAAGGAAATTACACATATTTTACATACTTTATTATCAATTTTAATATATCGATCGGTTTCGGTTTTGCTATTCATGATATTATGGTTTACTTTTTTGAATATGCCTTTTCTTGTTCGTGATGATATTTACGACTGAATGACTTCGCAAGTAGGAAAATAAGGGGAGGTAATTGGTTATCGTATAAATTGTTGTTGTGGGCAACTGTTTAGCTTTCGATAAGGGTAGGGAAATATATATGTACACACACACAAAAAAACCCACGAAAGGCTTCGAAAAACTTATTTAGTGAGGGGATGTATGTACAGTGATATAATCGTGAATTGAAACCGGGAAACAGGGCTCATAACACTGGCTAAACTTTAAAAGGGAGCATATATTTAGTGGAGGCCCAGTGGTTAGGGCAGCAGGCTCGCAGTTTCGATTCCCAGACTGGGCGTTGTGTATGTTTATTGAGGGAAAACACCTAAAAGCTCCACGAGGTTCCGGCAGGGGGTGGTGGCGACCCCTGTTCTACTATTTCGGCCTAACATTCTCTCACCCTTTCTTCCTGTTTCTTGGGTAACGCAGCGATGGACTGACGTCCCGTCCAGCTGGGGGAACACATACGCCACAGAAACCTGGAAACCGGGCCCATGAGCCTGGCTAGGCTTGAAAAGGGCGCATAAATAATATGGTAAGAGGCTTGCTTACCAACCACATGGTTCCGGGTTCAGTCCCACTACGTGGCATCTTGGGCAACTGTCTTCTGCTATAGCCTCGGGCCGACCAATGGCTTGTGAGTGGATTTGGTAGACGGAAACTCAAAAGAAGCCTGTCGTATATATATATATATATTATATATATATATATATATATATATGTATATATATATATATATATGTTGTGTGTGTATATGTTTGTGTGTCTATGTTTGTCCCTCTAGCATTGCTTGACAACCAATGCTGGTGTGTTTACGTCCCCGTCACCTAGCGATTCGGCAAAAGAGACCGATAGAATATGTACTGAGCTTACAAAGAATAGGTCCCAGGGTCGATTTGCTCGGCTAAAGACGGTGCTCCAGCATAGCCGCAGTCAAATAACTGAAATAAGTAAAGGAGTATATATATATATATATATATATATATATATATATATATATATGTGTGTGTGTGTGTGTGTGTATGTGTGTGCGTGTGTATTCGCTTACTGTCGAATAAAAAAAGGCATGTCCTCTGCAGCATGTTTTTCTAAATTAGAACTGATGCTGAGAGCATGTCTCGTGACTCGAGCTTCACATCAGCTACGATCATGAGGCGAAGATCACAGTGGCGAGATTCTCAATCGTGGAAGAAACTCAAGCTTCAGTTTTAACCAAAAAAAAAGGCATATATGTATGTGTGTGTGTATATGTTTGTGTGAGTGTGTGCATTTGTGTGTTACGTGCATACGTGTGTGTGTGTGTTTGATAACTATGGAGACAATCCAAAATTTAAAAGTAAGGTGATAAATTTTCAACGTCATGTCTCTTACGAGAATATCATCGTCGAAAAGGCAACAAATTAGTATCTTTAATCTATAAAAGCAGATCACAGAACTTTTCTGGCGGTGCGGACTGTGTCAGTTCTCGGCGAAACGAAAGAGTGTAATGTTTCGTTGTTAACTTGAAATCATTTCTATCACATCAGTGAGCACTATTATTATTCTTTGTAAAGGAATTGACGGAATTTGAGTATATTATCGAAAGAAAGTTAATTTTATGATAAATCATTACACGAAATTAAATTAATGACCTCCATTTTTGCATGAAGGTAAGTGAAACGCACAGACACACAAACACAGACAACACACACACACACACACACACATACACACACACACACACACAGACACATACACACAGAGACATATACGCACACACGCACACACATAATACTAGCAATGATACAGAATGTTTTCGTGTATGTGTGTGTCTGTATGTGTGTAATATGTGTGTCTATGCATATGTGTGTGTGTGTGTGTGTGTGTGTGTGTGTGTGTGTGTGTGTATGTGCGTGTGCGTGCGCGCACGTAGTTAATTGCTCGCATCAATTTCAGTTGCGCACTTGTGCTCGGAGAAAATAACAATATTCACAGGACAGTATAATTGAGTTAGATAACCCATATATATATATATATGTATATATATATATATATATATATATATATATATATATATATATATATATATTGATGTTTGTTATTTCCGTATAATTTCCGTATAATCATATTAAGTAGTTATTGTTTGTTTTAGAATAGGTATAGCTCCTTTGGAAGTATTATTTGCATCGATGTTATGAAAATATTCATGTATAAGCATTTGCAAATATTACTATAATTCACATACGCACGCACCCACACATACATATACAATCACACAGTCACTCACGCTGAAGTGTGAACGGATCTTTTAGACATAAGCAAAATTGATATGGTTACTTCCTTACACAAGCACACTCGAACACATACATACTCAAATATACATACACGTTCTCACATATGCACAGTTTCCTGCATATAGAACTAAGCCGTCTGTTGCACAGAAATATCATTTGTATGGCGGATTCTGTGACACAAATAGAATCGCTGACGCATTTATATAATGAGGAGATAGAAGTTATTAAGCGATATACTTACGTATTTCTATAAAGGTAATGCTGAAAATTAATGGGGACAGACCTATAGGAAATTGTTATGCACTTCTCATTTGCAACGGTATTAACAGGACAGGTGAACCGGTTGTAGACGAGTGATAAATATGATTGCACACTTACTTTACAGAGATCTCATTGTTGTTTTATGTTTGTTTTTATGACGTACTAGATAGTCTGTGAATCGAATTAGCTCCCATCTGACGGAGGCTATGGTCTTAGTTCGATTTTCGGTGGCAGTTTTTTTTTTAATTCCATTTACTACTTTAGATAGACACATCTGTAATGACATATGCAGATGCTAATGAAGCAGAAGCAAAAGAGGAAAATTGTGTAGAAACTAAAGTATTCAGTGTCTCTTTTGCTTCTAGCTTTTTATTTTACAATCATCAAATACTATACCTACCAAATACAAGATTTTTATAAGGAAACAGCAGATGCAATGATCACGTATTTAATAGGCTATATTCGTAATTAAAAGTCAAACAATTGACGATCTAGCCACATTGCTAATCGTATAAGTAGTTATTTTATCAATAAGGTGTATTATAAATACCTCAACCTCACAACTCCATTGAATGTCGTACAACATGTACGTAATTCGATTATTATGAGTCTATTAATATATCTATTTAACTTACTTTATTACTGTCAGTATGACTTCTCACTTAAGCCACAACACATAAACCGCATGCGTGCATACATGCATGTATATATGTATATATATATATATATGTATATATATATATATATATATATATGTGTGTGTGTGTGTGTGTGTACATATATATAGATATATACACATGCATATATTCATATGTGTATATATATATACAAATATATATATTCATGTATATATATATATATATATATATATATATATATATGCATATGTAATGTGTGTCAGTTAAAAGAGAACTACCGCCTATTGTAATAACAGCGTTGCTGAGATGTCATTGTAATTAATTATAACTGATAAACTAGTCTATTATCACACCGTAAGTGGCAGGTTGGTGGATAACAATCAATACATGATATGTTTTATTCGAAGTCGATATTGTTTGCCTATAGTATTGTTTGTATATGGAGCAGCAAGCAATGAACGATAACACAAAGAATAATAAATGAATGCTAAATCATTTCACCTGAGTGTTAGGATGTTTGTGCTAATTCTATTATTGAAACACTGGTGATAGACAGATGTTACTTAATCATAAGGCTAGGACAGCCTGATTAGGTAAAACAACTAGTGATAATTTGGTAATAATTGGAGCTCTTTGATGTTATACGGTATCTTTGTTGTGTTCATTAGGGGTTGAAAAATAGATGATGATTTGGAAGCACGTTAAAATTTTTTTTCTCCTTCCGTTGATTGAACAACAGCCATTACATATCAAATGCTGGGGAAAGAATGATATCTCGCATTAGACTAAGATCAAAGTCGGTAAAATAAAATTGTTTCTTTTATGTGTTTGTTAATCTGCTTGCAAGTATTTGAAGCTATGTAAAATAATGAGGAAATTATATGATATGCATTCTTTAAAGTCAGGTTATTTTTTAAATGTAAAATTGTGCATAGCGAAAATAGAATGTCAAACTAGATAATGGTACACATGTATTATATAGTTTTGTGGTATATTATGTATAGTCCAGTTGTATGAGGTTGTTTTAACATGACATTTGCCTACTAATAATTCACTGCTATACTTATTCACATAACATAGAAGATTGACTTCTGATGTGTAAATATGTATTAATTCACAAGACTTGTATCATAAACTTGGGAATTGATTCTCCATAACAAAGAATTGTCTTTACTTATTGAACTGATATCAGCAAGAAACAAAGTAAAATTATCAACCCAAAACGTGTTCTCTCTCTCTGATTTTGCCTCTGTTTCCCTCTCTCTTTCACCCCTCTCTCTCTCTCTCAATAGACAATCCATTGAAACCATTAAAGTAGCTCTAGCAAGATTACATTAAATGTGATTGAGCATTGTATAATACATTACTGTTATATAACATTTCAGTGTTGTGTTTACTATAAAGTAAAAAAATAAACAAGAGCACTCAAAGAGCGCAAACCTCGCCAAGGCAACACCAACGTCCTCTCAAGGATTAGCCGGAGATGATTTTTTAAAATGAGAATATCTGAAATAAACTCAACTGCTCTTATTAACGAGAATACTAAAAATGAACCCAACCATTCACAAAAGTTAAGTAAAAAAAAAAAAAAGAAAAATAATCCAGAATCCTTGTTCAGTACCTAATCGATCCCAATGGTAGTCATAGAATGAGAATGTGTGTGTGCGGACCGTGTTTATAATGCTGTGTGTGTGTCGTCAGCTGTGGGAATAGGGACAGTTTTGTCTATGGAGGTCTTTTTTAGTCTATCCACTAATATAGTGCTTTTACGACCATTAAGGTCTATAGTGAAAAATGTATCCATGCATGAAAGAAAACCGAAAGGGCATGTTTACAGTGCTGCCAACTGAGGTTTAACAAGATTCGTTGCGCACAAAAATGTGAGTTCAAGAAGTAAAGCTTCCTTCAAAGCAGAGCTAGAAATGCCAGTGTCAAGTAGGTAAGAAGTTTTAAACATGAGCGATATATTCAAAATTGGTAAAGCTAAAAATAATCGAGGATGAATTGAATTTATTATTGTTACTGAATATGTTAGTTTTATTTACTTTCTGAACGGTTTTGCTGCCGTTTGTTTATGTAGATTGATTTCTTTATCCATCAGTTTCTAGTAAGATAGAGACGCGAGTAAAATTAAGAATAAAGAAACGAATAAAGGCGGTGCTCCAGCATGGCCACAGTCAAATGACTGAAACAAGTAAAAGAGTAGAAGAGAACCCTAACCCTAACCCTAATTTACGTGGAAACCATGAGCGTGCTTTCAAGGGAGATAATCACAGAAATACTTGAAAGTCAAAGTAAGAACGTAATACTCCATGTAAAGAAAGGTATATATAACAAATAATACAGAATCCCTGTCCGGTATCGGATCGATCCTAAAATCTAATCAGTTTGTGCCAGTCACTAGGTCAAAGTTTCATTCGAATGCATCCAGCAGTTCTTGAGATAACTTTCCACGGATAAACATACAAACAAGCAAACAAACACAACTGAAAAAATACCGCCACCTTCGCTAAGGCGAAGGTAATAAACAAAATAAAAATAAACTTTATAAGCGCTAGAGTGTCGGACAACGTGATTAAGTCTATATAGTGACGGTCTTTCACGTACAAATTTCAAAGAAACACCGAGGTCGATTTTGCCATTTATTTTTTCTTAACCGATAAAATAAAGTCAATGAAGTACTAGGGTCGATTTATATTATTGAAATATAACATAAAGCACAACTGTCATAGAGCAGATCCAGTCTACATCCAGTAACTGAAAGACATGTCAAAGTAATATCAATGTACAAGGCAGTACAATTGTGTACGAATGGCTGTGTAGTAAGTTGCTTGCTTACCAACCACATGGTTCCGGGTTCAGTCGCACTGCATGGCACCTTGGGCCACTGTCTTTTATTATAACCTGGAGCCGACCAAAGCCTTGTGAGTAGGTTTCATATGCTAGTGGACATAAGCATTTCAATGAATATTAGATTAGCAAAACTAAAGTACCATACTTGCTCATGTATAATTCGCACTATTTCATTCTTGAGTTTAGCTAAAAAATCTAGGGTTCGACTTCTCCTCGGGTACATATTCTATTTATTCACGTTAGCACGTGCACATTTGTCTATTCTGATTGTAAATGTTCACATATACATGTGTGTATGTGTCTCTCATTGCCTTTCTCTTTCTATATACATATATGCATGTTTTATTCTGTGTGGGGTGTACCTGTGTGTGTGTTGCGTGACTGTTCGTGTCCGTATGTGTTCTAAAACACTGAAACATGCATCTATGAGTAGGTGTACGTATATTCATATTAATCTGTGCGTGATGGAAAATGCATTTGCTAGATATGGCTATTCTTCGGACTACTGCGAAAGTTGCATGAAAGAAACTGCATTCTAAAATTATTTTCTCACTTCATAAATAAGACTGTAATATTCCGTATGTAAAAGAACATTAATTTATACAGTAACGAAGCACGACAAAGAACCTAAAGCATAACAAAATGGTAATAAGCAGCTGAAATCCAAAAGAATTTCAAGTGTCTTAATATACCTTTTGTTATGCTTCTATGAGATTTAAAATATTAAAGAACATATTAATGCGTTCACTTATAACACACACACACACACATTTATTTTATGTCAATCTTCGATAATTTTAAGCAATATTATGCAAAGACTTCTTTTGTTCTTTGTTAAATATCTATAAATAAAATTCGATGAAGTTTTATATATAAGATATTATTAGAACCCTATATGAAGCATAATATCATTGTATCTGGGTACATTTTATATTTATATTATTAACGATTTTTATATTCTGCATATGTTACAGTAATAAATATTTGAGCTCGCTTACTTTTTCTACGAAAGATACATATAATGATTTAGTGGAATGCTTAAATACCTAAATCCACCGATATTTGTTATTGTGATATCCACTAGACCGAGACATTGCTACGGAGCTTATAATGATTGTTTAAGAAGACGCTTCTTCAGAGACTTCAGTAAATCAAGGATGCTTATTTGAGGCGGTGTATTATCTCCTTTGTCTAGTGTGAAGCTACTGGAAATTGTTGACATAGTTGGTTAAGTATTGTTGCTGTTGTACAGATAAACGTGGTATATGTCGGTTACAAGCTTTTGCTGTATTTTACAGTTAATAACTTACACAGAATCCAGTTTTAAAGTTAGTCGTTTTAATACCGTCGTTTAAAACCCTGGCAATATTCAAGTAGAAAGTAGTAGTTACATAATTGCTGAGGGATGGTACTGTCAGATACAATATTTTGAGAATTAATTATATTAGTTAAATATATTTTGAGACTTGGAATACGATGTGAACTGATGGCTAGCCGAGATCTGACACATATTTAGGCTTGGTTTAAGTACGGATTACAAGTGTGATAATGCTAGTGGGGAGAGCACGAAACTCGTACTATCCTGTTTTCCTATCCTATAAGCTTGAGCTATAAGTTTCTTTCCGCCTAGTAAAAATACACTATATAATTAGAACAGTTATTGAGTTTGAGAAAATGGTGAGACAATGCAATATATGGTTAAAAATATTTAGAATTCTTTTGGGTTCACATCTTACCTTTCGTCCTTTCACAAATTAGAAAAAAATAACATCAAGTAATTGTGGGATATATTATACTGGCTATGTATCCCACCCCACCTGAGAAAGTTGTCCTTCAATAAAAAAACAACAAAAAAATCCGTATATGTTAGATTCTTATGAATACCATAATAACGAGTTCAATGACTTAAATTTGATGAGAATGATCGAGTAAATGTAAGACAATAGCTTTTGTTTCCTTCATGGAACTAGTTGCGTAACAAATAGATAAAGCACAATAGAAAGTCATTGAAACTAACACTAGTTGTAATAGATGATTGATATCGATTATAAACGTACTAATCAGCCTAATTAAGACTTAATACCTCACCTGTGTAAGATTTAGCAGTATACTATCTTTTGTACTATAAACCGCGAGTTAGACTACTCGAAAATTAATTAATCGGTCATTTAGTCGAGTAAGTCATTACTGATAATATATTTGAATAAAAGACAAATAAAGTAGGATTGGTATTAATTAGTATCAATTAGTATTAATTGACTGAGTAAATAACTGATTAATGTTTTTGCATGTATTGATGCCTTAATTTTGGTAATTTCTTAGTATAATACACCGTCGTTAAAGATTTCCTATACTGTATAAACTTTGCTGTAGCACTATATGAAACTCTTTTCCAGTCGATCGTTAATTTTCATATGAGCCATGTCTGCATTGGAGAAGCGTGGAGAGTTTATTTCATTGAAAGTGTTTAGATCAAGACAATCAAGCCGAATGTATTCTCACAAGAAAAGGAGAATTTCAACACTACTATAATTTATCGAAGTCTGTCTCTTATACGGATTTAATTATAATGATAACAATTCTATCTAATTTTGGATACAAAGCTATTTTGAGTGAAGGGAAGGAGTGAATTGATTACATCGATAACTATGCTCATCTGGTACTTATTTCATCGAGCGCGTATGAGTGAAAGGCGCCTCTGACCTCGGCAGCACCTATCCCTTTTCAAACATTAAGGTGTGATTTCAAAGAAATTCGTAGCAGTTCGAAGCACAACACCACTTATAATCCTTTACACTATCAATGCTCCAGAAGAGAAGTAAAATGTCCTTAGATGTTCATGTTTAGTTTTGTATGTTATGAATAGGAGTCAGCATATAACAAATTTTAACGTCAAATTTATAGAATTTTCAGTTCTAATTAGGGTTATATTATATAGCCTTAGAGATATTTAGTGCACAGCCATTAAATCATATACTTGCTCGATTTAAGATATTTTTACATGCTGAGAATTTATATTGTATCTACCACTCCTTGGTTTTCGTTGTTACTACAAATTAAAATACTAATTTTAATGACTGAGAGAGGCGTATCGTACAGCTAACATAAGCCGTCAATTAAGCAGAGAAAGAGAGAGAGAGAGAGAGAGGGGAGAGAAAGAGAGAGAGAGGGAGGGAGAGAGTGAAATAAAGAGAGAGAATGAGAGATTGTACAATTTAGTTCTGTAGACCACTTCATCGAATATCTGCTGCTAAGTTGCTAAATATATTTACTAAAGACTAACACGTCCTGTTTCTTTTCCTAAAGCATAGGTACTGCTTTTAAAATCATAGTATAGTATATATATTTCCTGATCATTAAAAAAAATCATTAGCATTATTGCGTTACGGAACACTGATTCCCATACTAAATTCGTGGAAACAAGGCTTGTAAATTCCGCTCCAGGTCATCAATAAAAGAAAACCTGCATAGTTCAAAACCTCTAATATTTTTTTATGTACAAATACGAAGAAAGCTCTGCAAATAGAAGATAACAATAAATTGAAACGTTTCAAGCGATTAAATATTGCTGAATAAAAAAGTTATTAAGTGTAATCTGTAAATATCGTTTACATTTAAGATATTTTTGTACTCAGTAAGATAGTACTGTCTCGAGTCCAAGCAATATTTAGGCGTAAGCGAAATTTAGGTTAGATAATATATGTCTATGACATGCTTCAACTTCTAAATGCAAACTTACTGTAGTTGCCGCGGAGAAAGGTTTTCTTATGGTAAAACAGTTAATGTCATTTGTTAAATCTACTCTATCTAGTTTGCCTTGTTAATATACCTATGTATGTATGTATGTATGTATGTATGTATGTATGTATGTATGTATGTATGTATGTATGTATGTATGTATGTATGTATGTATCTATCTATCTCTCTATCTATGCATATATATAACCGGCAAATTTAACAAAAACTTGCAAACTGTCAAAACCGAACCCGGACAATTCGTTGCTAATTCCTCATCATTCAACGTCGAAGGCATCATAATAGTTT